>NC_057794.1:357319918-357528353 GCF_018294505.1 Triticum aestivum
GATCTATGATGTCTCTTACTGATTTACCGCTATCGTTTTGGGGTTATGCTTTGGAGACGGCCGCATTCACGTTAAATAGGGCACCATCAAAATCCGTTGAGACGACGCCTTATGAACTATGGTTTGGCAAGAAACCAAAGTTGTCGTTTCTGAAAGTTTGGGGCTGCGATGCTTATGTGAAAAAGCTTCAACCTGATAAGCTCGAACCCAAATCGGAGAAATGTGTCTTCATAGGATATCCAAAGGAGACTATTGGATACACCTTCTATCACAGATCCGAAGGCAAGACTTTTGTTGCTAAGTTCGGAAACTTTCTAGAGAAGGAGTTTCTCTCGAAAGAAGTGAGTGGGAGGAAAGTAGAACTTGACGAGGTAACTGTACCTGCTCCCTTATTGGAAAGTAGTGCATCACAGAAAACTGTTTCTGTGACACCTACACCAATTAGTGAGGAAGCTAATGATAATGATCATGAAACTTCAGGACAAGATACTACTGAACCTCGTAGATCAACCAGAGTGAGATCCGCGCCAGAGTGGTACGGTAATCCTGTTCTGGAAGTCATGCTGCTAGATCATGATGAACCTACGAACTATGAAGAAGCGATGGTGAGCCCAGATTCCGCAAAATGGCTTGAAGCCATGAAATCTGAGATGGGATCCATGTATGAGAACAAAGTGTGGACTTTGGTTGACTTGCCCAATGATCGGCAAGCAATTGAGAATAAATGGATCTTCAAGAAGAAGACTGACGCCGACGGTAATATTACTGTCTACAAAGCTCGACTTGTCGCAAAAGGGTTTCGGCAAGTTCAAGGGATTGACTACGATGAGACCTTCTCACCCGTAGCGATGCTTAAGTCTGTCCGAATCATGTTAGCAATTGCCGCATTTTATGATTATGAAATTTGGCAGATGGATGTCAAAACTGCATTCCTGAATGGATTTCTGGAAGAAGAGTTGTATATGATGCAACCAGAAGGTTTTGTCGATCCAAAGGGAGCTAACAAAGTGTGCAAGCTCCAGCGATCCATTTATGGACTGGTGCAAGCCTCTCGGAGTTGGAATAAACGCTTTGATAGTGTGATCAAAGCATTTGGTTTTATACAGACTTTCGGAGAAGCCTGTATTTACAAGAAAGTGAGTGGGAGCTCTGTAGCATTTCTGATATTATATGTGGATGACATATTACTGATTGGAAATGATATAGAATTTCTGGATAGCATAAAGGGATACTTGAATAAGAGTTTTTCAATGAAAGACCTCGGTGAAGCTGCTTACATATTAGGCATTAAGATCTATAGAGATAGATCAAGACGCTTAATTGGACTTTCACAAAGCACATACCTTGACAAAGTTTTGAAGAAGTTCAAAATGGATCAAGCAAAGAAAGGGTTCTTGCCTGTGTTACAAGGTGTGAAGTTGAGTCAGACTCAATGCCCGACCACTGCAGAAGATAGAGAGAAAATGAAAGATGTTCCCTATGCTTCAGCCATAGGCTCTATCATGTATGCAATGCTGTGTACCAGACCTGATGTGTGCCTTGCTATAAGTCTAGCAGGGAGGTACCAAAGTAATCCAGGAGTGGATCACTGGACAGCGGTCAAGAACATCCTGAAGTACCTTAAAAGGACTAAGGATATGTTTCTCGTATATGGAGGTGACAAAGAGCTCATCGTAAACGGTTACGTTGATGCAAGCTTTGACACTGATCCGGACGATTCTAAATCGCAAACCGGATACGTGTTTACATTAAACGGTGGAGCTGTCAGTTGGTGCAGTTCTAAACAAAGCGTCGTGGCGGGATCTACATGTGAAGCGGAGTACATAGCTGCTTCGGAAGCAGCAAACGAAGGAGTCTGGATGAAGGAGTTCATATCCGATCTAGGTGTCATACCTAGTGCATCGGGTCCAATGAAAATCTTTTGTGACAATACTGGTGCAATTGCCTTGGCGAAGGAATCCAGATTTCACAAAAGAACCAAGCACATCAAAAGACGCTTCAATTCCATCCGGGATCTAGTCCAGGTGGGAGACATAGAGATTTGCAAGATACATACGGATCTGAATGTAGCAGACCCGTTGACTAAGCCTCTTCCACGAGCAAAACATGATCAGCACCAAGGCTCCATGGGTGTTAGAATCATTACAGTATAATCTAGATTATTGACTCTAGTGCAAGTGGGAGACTGAAGGAAATATGCCCTAGAGGCAATAATAAAGTTATTATTTATTTCCTTATATCATGATAAAAGTTTATTATTCATGCTAGAATTGTATTAACCGGAAACATAATACATGTGTGAATACATAGACAAACAGAGTGTCACTAGTATGCCTCTACTTGACTAGCTCGTTAATCAAAGATGGTTATGTTTCCTAACCATGGACAAAGAGTTGTCATTTGATTAACGGGATCACATCATTAGTTGAATGATCTGATTGACATGACCCATTCCATTAGCTTAGCACCCGATCGTTTAGTATGTTGCTATTGCTTTCTTCATGACTTATACATGTTCCTATGACTATGAGATTATGCAACTCCCGTTTGCCGGAGGAACACTTTGTGTGCTACCAAACGTCACAACGTAACTGGGTGATTATAAAGGTGCTCTACAGGTGTCTCCAAAGGTACATGTTGGGTTGGCGTATTTCGAGATTAGGATTTGTCACTCCGATTGTCGGAGAGGTATCTCTGGGCCCTCTCGGTAATGCACATCACTGAAGCCTTGCAAGCATTGCAACTAATGAGTTAGTTGCGGGATGATGTATTACGGAACGAGTAAAGAGACTTGCCGGTAACGAGATTGAACTAGGTATGGGATACCGACGATCGAATCTCGGGCAAGTAACATACCGGTGACAAAGGGAACAACGTATGTTGTTATGCGGTCTGACCGATAAAAGATCTTCGTAGAATATGTAGGAGCCAATATGAGCATCCAGGTTCCGCTATTGGTTATTGACCGGAGACGTGTCTCGGTCATGTCTACATTGTTCTCGAACCCGTAGGGTCCGCACGCTTAAGGTTACGATGACAGTTATATTATGAGTTTATACATTTTGATGTACCGAAGTTTGTTCGGAGTCCCGGATGTGATCACGGACATGACGAGGAGTCTCGAAATGGTCGAGACATAAAGATTGATATATTGGAAGCCTATGTTTGGATATCGGAAGTGTTCCGGGTGAAATCGGGATTTTACCGGAGTACCGGGAGGTTACCGGAACCCCCCGGGAGGTATATGGGCCTTAGTGGGCCTTAGTGGAAGAGAGGAGAGGTGGCCATAGATGGGCCGCGCGCCCCTCCCCCCTTGGTCCGAATAGGACAAGGAGAGGGGGCCGGCCCCCCTTCCTCCTCTCTCTCCTCTTTTCCCCCCTCCGCGAATCCTATTCCAACTAGGAAAGGGGGGAGTCCTACTCCCGGAGGGAGTAGGACTCCTCCTGGCGCGCCTCCTCTTGGCCGGCCAGCCCCCCCCTTTGAGCCTTTATATACGGAGGCAAGGGGCACCCCTAGAGACACAAGTTGATCCACGTGATCATATTCTTAGCCGTGTGCGGTGCCCCCTTCCACCATAGTCCTCGATAATATTGTAGCGGTGCTTAGGCGAAGCCCTGCGACGGTAGAACATCAAGATCGTCACCACGCCGTCGTGCTGACGGAACTCTTCCCCGACACTTTGCTGGATCGGAGTCCGGGGATCGTCATCGAGCTGAACGTGTGCTAGAACTCGGAGGTGCCGTAGTTTCGGTGCTTGATCGGTCGGGCCGTGGAGACGTACGACTACATCAACCAAGTTAACGCTTCCGTTGTCAATCTACAAGGGTACGTAGATCACACTCTCCCCCTCTCATTTCTATGCATCACCATGATCTTGCGTGTGCGTAGGATATTTTTTGAAATTACTACGAAACCCAACACTACTTTCCAATTTGGGAGAAGGTACAATTACCTCATCAAGTTCTACTTTCCTCCCACTCACTTCTTTCGAGAGAAACTCCTTCTCTAGAAAGGATCCATTCTTAGCAAAAAAATATCTTGCCTTCAGATCTGTGATAGAAGGTGTACCCAACAGTTTCTTTTGGGTATCCTATGAAGACGCACTACTCTGATTTGGGTTCGAGCTTATCAGTTTGAAACTTTTTCACATAAGCATCGCAACCCCAAACTTTAAGAAATGACAACTTTGGTTTCTTGCCAAACCATAGTTCATACAATGTCATCTCAAAGGATTTAGATGGTGCCCTATTTAACGTGAATGCCGCTGTCTCTAATGCATAACCCCAAAACGATAGTGGTAAATCGGTAAGAGACATCATAGGTCGCACCATATCCAATAAAGTATGATTAAAACATTCGGATACACCATTATGCTGTGGTGTTCCAGGTGGTGTGAGTTACGAAACTATTCCACATTGTTTCAAATGAAGACCAAACTCGTAACTCAAATATTCGCCTCCACGATCAGATCATAGAAACTTTATTTTCTTGTTACGATGATTTTCCACTTCACTCTGAAATTCGTCGAACTTTTCAAATGTTTCAGACTTATGTTTCATTAAGTAGATATACCCATATCTGCTCAAATCATCTATGAAGGTCAGAAAATAACGATACCCGCCGCGAGCCTCAACACTTATCGGATCGCATACATCAGTATATATTAGTTCCAATAAGTCAGTTGCTCGCTCCATTGTTCCAAAGAATGGAGTCTTAGTCATCTTGCCCATGAGGCATGGTTCGCAAGCATCAAGTGATTCATAATCAAGTGATTCCAAAAGTCCATAAGCATGGAGTTTCTTCATGCGCTTTATACCAATATGACCTAAACGGCAGTGCTACATATAAGTTGCACCATCATTATTAACTTTGCATCTTTTGGCTTCAATATTATGAATATGTGTATTACTATGATCGAGATTCAATAACCATTTATATTGAGTGTATGACCATAGAGGGTTTTATTCATGTAAATATAACAACAATTATTATTTGACTTAAATGAATAACCGTATTGCAATAAACATGATCCAATCATATTTATGCTCAATGCAAACACCAAATAACATTTATTTTAGGTTCAACACTAACCTCGAAGGTAAAGGGAGTGTGCGATGGTGATCTTATCAACCTTGGAATCACTTCCAACTCTCATCATCACCTCACCCTTAACTAGTCTCTGTTTATTTTGCAACTCCCATTTCGAGTTACTACTCTTAGCAAATGAACCAATATAAAACACTGATGGTTGCTATAAACACTAGTAAAGTACACATCAATAACATGTATATCAAATATACCTTTGTTCACTTTGCCATCCTTCTTATCCGCCAAGTATCTAAGGCAGTTCCACTTCCAGTGACCATTTCCTTTGCAGTAGAAGCATTCAGTTTCAGGCTTGGGTCTACCTTTGGGCTTCTTCATGGGAGTGGCAACTTGCTTGCCATTCTTCTTGAAGTTCCCTTTCTTTCGCTTGCCCTTTTACTTGAAACTAGTGGTTTTGTCAACCATCAACATTTGATGCTTTTCTTGATTTCTACCTTCGGTGATTTCAGCATCACAAAGAGCTCGGGAATAGTTTTTGTCATCCCTTGCATATTGTAGTTCGTCACTAAGTTCTAGTAACTTGGTGATAGTGACTAGAGAACTTTATCAATTACTATCTTATTTGGAAAATTAACTCCCATTTGATTCAAGCAATTGTAGTACCAAGACAATCTGAGCACATACTCACTGGTTGAGCTATTATCCTCCATCTCGTAGGCAACGTACTGTTAGAGGTCTCATACCTCTCGACACGGGCATGAGTATGAAATACCAATTTCAACTCTTAGAACATCTTATATGTTCCGTGGCATTCAAAACATTTTTGAAGTCCCGGTTCTAAGTCATAAAGCATGGTGCACTAAACTATTAAGTAGTCATCATACCAAGCTTTTTCAAACGTTCATAACGTGTGCATTTGCTCCTACAATATATAGGTCTGTCACCTAGTGGTGCATCAAGGACATAATTCTTTTGTGCAGCAATGAGGATAATCCTCAGATCACGGACCAAGTCCGCATCATTGCTACTATCATCTTTCAACTTCTTTTTCTCTAGGAACATATCAAAATTAAAACGGAAGCTACATCGCAAGCTATTGATCTACAACATAGATATACAATTACTATCAGGACTAAGTTCATGATAAATTAAAGTTCAATTAATCATATTACTTAAGGACTCCCACTTAGATAGACATCCCTCTAATCATCTAAGTGATCACGTCATCCATATCAACTAAACCATGTTCGATCATCATGTGAGATGGAGTAGTTTTCAATGGTGAACATCTGTATGTTGATCATATCTTCTATATGATTCACGCTCGACCTTTCGGTCTCTAGTGTTCCGATGCCATATCTGCATATGCCAGGCTCGTCAAGTTTAACCTGAGTATTCTTCGTGTGCGAAACTGGCTTGCACCCATTGTATGTGAACGTAGAGCTTATCACACCCGATCATCACGTGGTGTCTCAGCACGAAGAACTGTCGCAACGGTGCATACTCAGGGAGAACACTTATACCTTGAAATTTAGTGAGGGATCATCTTATAATGCTACCGATGTACTAAGCAAAATAAGATGCATAAAGGATAAACATCACATGCAATCAAAATACGTGACATGATATGGCCATCATCATCTTGTGCCTTTGATCTCCATCTCCAAAGTACCGTCATGATCTCCATCGTCACTGGCATGACACCATGATCTCCATCATCTTGATCTTTATCAATGTGTCATCACATGGTCATCTCGCCAACTATTGCTATCACATAGCGATAAAGTAAAGCAATTACATGGTGCTCGCATCTTATGAAATAATGAGACAACCATAAGGCTCCTTCCAGTTGTCGATAACTTCAACAAAACATGACCATCTCATACAAAAATTTATATCTCATCACGTCTTGACCATATCACATCACCACATGCCCTGCAAAAACAAGTTAGATGTCCTCTACTTTGTTGTTGCAAGCTTTACGTGGCTGCTGTGGGCTGAGCAAGAATCGTTCTTACCTACGCATCAAAAACCACAATGCGGTATAGTGATTGCTTTTTGATCTTCAGAAAGAACCCTGTTCATTGAATCCGATTCAACTAAAGTTGGAGAAACTGACACCCATCAGCCACATGTGAGTGAAGCACGTCGGTAGAACCAGTCTCGCGTAAGCGTACTCATAATGTCGGTCTGAGGCGCTTCATCCAACAATACCGCTAAATCAAGAATCAACTAGTGACAACAAGAAATATGTATATACCCACGCCCACAACTCCTTTGTGTTCTACTTGTGCATATAACATCTACGCATAGAACTGGCTCGGATGCCACTATTGGGGAACACAGTAATTTCAAAAAAATTCCTACGCACACGCAAGATCTATCATGGTGATGCATAGCAATGAGAGGGGAAGAGTGTTTTCCACGTACCCTCGTAGACCGTAAGCGGAAGTGTTATGACAACGCGGTTGATGTAGTCGTACGTCTTCACGATCCGATCGATCCTAGTACCGAAAGTACGACACCTCCGTGATCTGCACACGTTCAGCTCGGTGACGTTCCACAAACTCTTGATCCAGCCGAGTGTCGAGGGAGAGCTTCGTCAGCATGATGGCGTGATGACGGTGATGTACCGGAACAAGGCTTCGCCTAAGCACCGCTACGATATGACCGAGGTGGATTATGGTGGAGGGGGGCACCGCACACGGCTAAGGGATCAATGATCAACTTGTGTGTCTATGGGGTGCCCCTTGGCCACTTATATAAAGGATGGAGGGAGGAGGAGGTTGGCCCTCATAGGGCGCGCCCAAAGTGTGGAGTCCTACTAGGACTCCCTAGTCCTAGTAGGATTCCACCTCCCACATGGAATAGGAAAAAGGGAAGGGAGAAGGAGAAGGAAGGAAGGGGGCGCCCCCTTTCCCTAGTCCAATTCGGACCAGTCCATGGGGAAGGGGTGCGGCCACCCTTGAGGCCTTTCTCTCCTTTCCCATATGGCCCATTAAGGCCCAATACGAATTCCCGTAACTCTCCGGTACTCTAAAAAAATACCCTAATCACTCAGAACCTTTCCAATGTCCGAATATAGCCTTCCAATATATCGATCTTTACGTCTCAACCATTTCGAGACTCCTCGTCATGTCCCCGATCTCAGCTGGGACTCCGAACAAACTTCGGTCATCAAATCACATAACTCATAATACAAATCGTCACAGAACGTTAAGCATGCGGACCCTACGGGTTCGAGAATTATGTAGACATGACCGAGACTCATCTCCGATCAATAACCAATAGCGGAACCTGGATGCTCATATTGGTTCCTACATATTCTATGAAGATCTTTATCGGTCAAACCGCATAACAACATACGTTGTTCCCTTTGTCATCGGTATGTTACTTGCCCGGGATTCGATCGTCGGTATCTCAATACCTAGTTCGATATCGTTACCGGCAAGTCTCTTTACTCGTTTCATAATGCATCATCCTACAACTAACTCATTAGTCACATTGCTTGCAAGGCTTATAGTGATGTGCATTATCGAGAGGGCCCAGAGATACCTCTGCGATAGATGGAGTGACAAATCCTATTCTCGATCTATGCCAACTCAACAAACACCATTGGAGACACCTATAGAGCATCTTTATAATCACCCATTTATGTTGTGACGTTTGATAGTACACAAGGTGTTCCTCTGGTATTCAGGAGTTGCATAATCTCATAGTCAGAGGAACATGTATAATTCATGAAGAAAGAAGTAGCAATAAAACTGAACGATCATAATGCTAAGCTAACGGATGGGTCTTGTCCATCACATCATTCTCTAATGTTGTGATCCCGTTCATCAAATGACAACACATGTCCATGGCTAGGAAACTTAACCATCTTTGATTAACGAGCTAGTCAAGTAGAGGCATACTAGGGACACTCTGTTTGTCTATGTATTCACACATGTACTGAGTTTCTGGTTAATACAATTCTAGAATGAATAATAAACATTTATCATGATATAAGGAAATATAAATAATAACTTTATTATTGCCTCTAGGGCATATTTCCTTTAGAAGCCAATGTCAAAAGCCAGAGCCTCCACTTAGGAAACCATGGAGTTACTCTTGAACCAAGAGAGGAAGAGGCTGCTAGAGGAAACAAAAGGAAGGAGAGAGTCAAGAAAACTATGGCCAGAGTCATTGGCAGATCATCTATGATGAGAGAGTCAGATGAAGATGATGAGGAGGAAGAGGCAGCTGCACCACCTCCAAAGTCTCATAAGCTCATGGGGGATGCAATAAAGTCTGGGGCTGCTCCATCTAAGCCCAAGACAACCCCCAAGCCTCTAACTCAAGCCCATGCCTACAATTCTACTACACCCAAGAGATCCACTAGGAACATATCTGTTGCTGAGAAGAACAAGGCCCCAGTGCCCAAAGTTCAAGAGGATGAGGAGCAGCAAGTGCTCAGAAAATTGAAGCCCAAGATACCTGACCATAATGATGATCATCATGTTTCTCAAAATATGAAGTTGAGAAAGGATGCAGGTATGAGATTATGGAGACAGACTGATCCATATGCTATACGGAGAAGAACTGTTGTTGATTATCACTTTCACACCAAAGAACAACAAGATTTCTATGCGACAATCTTGCTAGACAAGAAGCCTATTGTCAGTGATATGAGATGGGTTGATTGGACTTACATTGATGACAATGAGGATTACTTCCCAAGAGTACATGGAATTTTCAGAATGAACGGTGTTGACACCTTTGTTGGTCAAAATTGACAAAATGGAATGATGAAATGATTATGCAATTCTATTCAACTGCTCATTTCTATCCTGTTGGCAAAATAGTTTGGATGACAGAAGGCACAAGGTATCAATCGTCAATTGCTGAATGGGCCAAGTTGATCAATGCCCCCGAGGAAGCTGAAGATGACACAAATGTGTATGCCAAGCCCATAAAGGGCCACAACTCCATGGCTCACATGTATAAGAAAATTCCTGATGCTGCATTAGAAACTCACAAGTTTGGATCCATCTATTATCTGCTGTCAGGTCTAACCATGATGAACGCCATCTTGAGGCACACTCTGTTGCCCAAGTTAGGAGATCATATAATGATCCATGGTCACTCGATCAACTTGGTCCATATGTTTGATGTGCCAGAGAAGTTCAAAGTGATGAGCTTAATAGTTGAAACGGTGAAGAGAATTGTAGCTGATCAGAAAAGATCATGTGGATATGTCCCTCACATTCATATGCTAATCAACTCCAAGATGGGGACAGGGACATATCTTCTTGGTAAAGAGCATCTTCCCCTGAGGCCAGAATTTGAGGACAACGATGTTGTCATGGATGCATCACATCCTACTTCAGTAGAATCCCAGGAGAAGAGAGAGAAAGCAAAGGCAGCAAATACTTCGACAATACCAGATGCTTCAGTAGTCAATCTCAAGACCAAGCAAGATCAACTCAGTTATCTGCTTGAGGCAACCGTGAGAATTGAGAAAGGACTAGCCACCCTGACTCAAAATCAAGAGAGTCTTGAGAGGATCTTTGAGACTAAACTTCATGATCTTGATGTGAAGGTCACCGAGATTCAGACGACTGTCGAGAAGTTATAGGAAGAGATTGAAGACAGGAATGACAGACCTACCACTAACACTTTTCAGCGTGTGCCAAGGGCACAGAGGTCTTCAGCAGTGCTAGTAGTCAGTGACACCAGGACTACCATTTCAGCACCTACAGCAACTGCCTCAGTCATTCCTCCAGTTACAACTCCTCCAGCTCCTGAGACATCTTCAGAAGCGTTTGCAGATGTTGTCCTCTCCACGCCATCTACGCACACTGGAGCAACCAGCCAGAAGACCACTTCAGGAGCTCCCAGAGATCATGCCTAGAGTGCCACATAGCACTATGCATTTTTGAGCTTTTTGGTAACTTGTTGCCAAAGGGGGAGAAAGTGTATAGATCATTAGGCTTCAAGAGAGAGAGAGAGAGAGAGAGCATTTTGCCTTTTGTTTGCCGCTCTTGCTACTTGATCTTTTGCTCGTTTGATTTGTTTGCTCGTTGGATTCCTATGCTACAATGTTTGTTATGCTGAGATACTTTTATGATCATGTGTTTGATCATACTATGCTTTACTGTGTGCTTGAATGATGATATCTTGATACTTGTGCATGATCAATCATGTTTCCCTTGGTGATGAGTGCATGTTCTGTTGGGGAACATGGTATTTCAAAAAAAATACCTATAATCACGCAAGATCTATCTAGGAGATGCATAGCAATGAGAGGGGAGAGTGTGTATACGTACCCTCGTAGACCGAAAGCAGAAGAGTTTAGTAATGCGGTTGATGTAGTTGAACGTCTTTGTGATCCAACCGATCCAAGTACCGAACGCACGACACCTCCGCGATCAGCACATGTTCAGCTCGATGACGTCCCTCGAACTCTTGATCTAGTTGAGGCTGAGGGAGAGTTCCATCAGCATGACGGCGTGGTGACGGTGATGATGAAGTTACCGACGCAGGACTTCGCCTAAGCACTACAACGATATGACCGAGGTGTGTAACTGTGGAGGGGGGCACCGCAGACGGCTAAAAGATCAACTTGTGTGTCTTTGGGGTGCCCCCTCTCCACGCATATAAATGGGGGAGGAGAGGAGGCCGACCCTAGGAGGGGGTGCGCCATGGGGGGAGTCCTACTTGGACTCCTAGTCCAAGTAGGATTCGGTCCCCCCTTTCCTAGTCCAAGTAGGAGAAGAAGGGAAAGAGGAGAGAAGAGAAGGAAGGAGGGGACGCCGCCCCTCCCCTTGTCCATTTCGGACTGGGCAAGGGGGGAGGCGCCACCTCTGGCCGACCCTCTCTCTTCTCCACTAAGGCCCATTGTGGCCCATTAATCCCTCGGGGGGTTCCGGTAACCCCCCGGTACTCCGGAAAATGCCCGAACCTATCCGAAACCATTCTGGTGTCCAAACACAACCTTCCAATATATCAATTTTTATGTATTGACCATTTCAAGACTCCTTGTCATGTCCGTGATCTCGTCCGGGACTCCGAACAAACTTTGGTTCATCAAAACATGAAACTCATAATACAAGTCATTATCGAACGTTAAGCGTGCAGACCCTACGGGTTCGAGAACTATGTAGACATGACTGAGACATATCTCCAATCAATAACCAATAGCGGAATCTAGATGCTCATATTGGCTCCTACATATTCTACGAAGATCTTTATCGGTCAAACCGCATAACAACATACGTTGTTCCCTTTGTCATCAGTATGTTACTTGCCCGAGATTCGATCGTTGGTATCATCATACCTAGTTCAATCTCGTCACTGACAAGTCTCTTTACTCATTCCGTAATGCATCATCTCGTGGCTAACTCATTAGACACATTGCTTGCAAGGCTCATAGTGATGTGCATTACCGAGAGGGCCCAGAGACACCTCTCCGATACACGAAGTGACAAATCCTAATCTCGATCTATGCCAACTCAACAAAAACTATCGGAGACACGTGTAGAGCATCTTTATAATCACCCAGTTACGTTGTGACATTTGATAGCACACAAGGTGTTCCTCCGGTATTCCGGAGTTGCATAATCTCATAGTCTTAGGAACATGTATAAGTCATGAAGAAAGCAATAGCAGAAAAACTAAACGATCATTATGCTAAGCTAACTGATGGGTCTTGTCCATCACATCATTCTCTAAGATGTGATACCGTTCATCAAGTGACAACACATGTCTATGGCTAGGAAACTTAACCATCTTTGATTAGCGAGCTAGTCAAGTAGAGGCATACTAGGGACACTCTATTTTTCTATGTATTCACACATGTACTAAGTTTCCGGTTGATATAATTCTAGCATGAATAATAAACATTTATCATGATATAAAGAAATATAAATAACAACTTTATTATTGCCTCTAGGGCATATTTCCTTCAGTCTCCCACTTGCACTAGAGTCGATAATCTAGATTACATAGTAATGATTCTAACACTCATGGAGTGTTGGTGCTGATCATGTTTTGCTCGTGAGAGAGGCTTAGTCAATGGGTCTACAACATTCAGATCCGTATTTATCTTGCAAATCTCTATGTCTCCCTCCTTGACTTGATCGCGGATGGGATTGAAGCGTCTCTTGATGTGCTTGGTTCTCTTGTGAAATCTGGATTCCTTTGCCAAGGAAATTGCACTAGTATGTCACAAAATATTTTCATTGGACCCCATGCACTAGGTATTACACCTAGATCGGATATGAACTCCTTCATCCAGACTCTTTATTTTCTGCTTCTGAAGCAGCTATGTATTCCACTTCACACGTAGATCCCGCCACGACGCTCTGCTTGGAACTGCACCAACTGACAGCTCCGTCATTCAATAAAAATACGTATCCGGTTTGTGACTTAGAGTTATCCGGATCGGTGTCAAAGCTTGCATCGATGTAACCGTTTACGACGAGCTCTTTGTCACCTCCATAAATGAGAAACATATCCTTAGTCCTTTTCAGCTATTTCGGGATGTTCTTGACCGCTGTCTAGTGATCCACTCCTGGATTACTTTGGTACCTCCCTGCTAAACTAATAGCAAGGCACACATCAGGTCCGGTACACATCATTGCATACATGATAGAACCTATGGCCGAGGCATAGGGAATGACTTTCATTTTCTCTCTATCTTCTGCAATGGTCGGGCATTGAGTCTGACTCAATTTCACACCTTATAACACAGGCAAGAACCCTTTCTTTGACTGATTCATTTTGAAATTCTTCAAAACTTTATCAAGGTGTGTGCTTTGTGAAAGTCCAATTAAGCCTCTTGATCTATCTCTATAGATCTTGATGCCCAATATATAAGCAGCTTCACCGAGGTATTTCATTGAAAAATTCTTATTCAATTATCCTTTTATGCTATTCAGAAATTCAGTATCATTTCCAATCAACAATATGTCATCCACATATAATATCAGAAATGCTATGGAGCTCCCACTCACTTTCTTGTAAATACACGCTTCTCCAAAAGTCTGCATAAAACCATATGCTTTGACCACACTATCAAAGCATATATTCCAACTCCGAGAGGCTTGCAACAGTCCATAAATGGATCGCTGGAGCTTGCACACTTTGTTAGCACCTTTATGATCAACAAAACCTTCTGGTTGCATCATATACTACTCTTCTTTGAGATATCCATTAAGGAATGCAGTTTTGACATCCATTTGCCCAATTTCATAATCATAAAATGCGGCAATTGATAACATGATTCGGACAGACTTAAGCATCGCTATGGGTGAGAAGTTCTCATCATAGTCAACTCCTTAAATTTGTCGAAAACCTTTCGCAACAAGTCAAGCTTTGTAGAAAGTAATTTTACCGTCAGCGTCAGTCTTCTTATTGAAGATCCATTTATTCTCTATTGCTTGCCGATCATCGGGCAAGTCAACCAAAGTCCATACTTTGTTCTCATACATGGATCCCATCTCAGTTTTCATGGCCTCAAGCCATTTCGCGAAATCTAGGCTCATCATCGCTTCCTCATAGTTCGTAGGTTCATCATGGTCAAGTAACATGACCTCCAGAACAGGATTACTGTACCACTCTGGTGCGAATCTTGCTCTGGTTAACCTACGAGGTTCAGTAGTAACTTGATCAGAAGTTTCATGATCAACATCATTTGCTTCCTCACTAATTGGTGTAAGAATCACTAGAACTGATTTCTGTGATGAACTACTTTCTAGTAAGGGAGAAGGTACAGTTACCTCATCAAGTTCTACTTTCCTCCCACTCACTTCTTTCGAGAGAAACTCCTTCTTTAGAAAGGATCCATTCTTAGCAACGAATATCTTGCCTTCGGATCTATGATAGAAGGTGTACCCAACAGTCTCCTTTGGGTATCCTATGAAGACACATTTCTCCAATTTGGGTTCAAGCTTATCAGGTTGAAGCCTTTTCACATAAGCATCGCAGCCCCAAACTTTTAAGAAACGACAACTTAAGTTTCTTGCCAAACCACAGTTCATGTGGTGTTGTCTCAACGGATTTCGATGGTGCCCTATTTAATGTGAATGCAGCCGTCTCTAAAGCGTAACCCCAAAATGATAGCGGTAAATCAGTAATAGACATCATAGATCGCACCATATCTAATAAAGTGCGGTTATGACGTTCGGACACACCATTACGTTGTGGTGTTCCAGGTGGCGTGAGTTGTGGAACTATTCCGCATTGTTTCAAATGAAGACCAAAATCATAACTCAAATATTCACTTCCATGATCAGATCGTAGAAACTTAATTTTCTTGTTACGATGATTTTCCACTTCACTCTGAAATTCTTTGAACTTTTCAAATGTTTTAGACTTATGTTTCATCAAGTAGATATACCCATATCTTCTCAGATCATCTGTGAAGGTCAGAAAATAACAATACCTGCCGTGAGCATCAACACTCATCGGACAACATACATCAGTATGTATTATTTCCAATAAGTGTGACGCCCCGAGACCGATATGCCACGTGTCTTCCAGTTTTTTGCTGACGTTGCCATGTCATTTGCTTGCATGTTGCATTTCATCATGTCACCTCTTGCATCGCATCATGTCATCATGCCATCATATTATTAATTTTATAACTCTTTTAAATAAATTGTATGGATCTTCGGTCCATTTAAATCGAGGGAAATTCACATGGTGAAATTCTCTTTAAAACATATCCTCCCAATATTTAGGGAGCTATAATAAATACCCCGTTAATTTTTGGAATCACCCATAAACACACTTGCAATTAATCACATGCCTTTCTCCGCTTCAAGTTTGGTCCCCAAACTTTTCCACTAAATTCTTTCGTCACTTCCCTGAGCTCCACCTAAATTCTCAACATTTCTGGGCACTTCAAAACCCTAGTCCTAGTTCAAACCTATTTGAATTAAATTCAAATGAGTTTGAATTCATGTCGTTTGATCTTGCCACTTCTAATTTTCTCGGACCAAGCATATTTTTGTGAGTCCAAGGATATTAATTGCATGCCCAAATTCTTCTTCCAACCTTCTCTTCTCTCTTTTTCCTTTCTTTTAGTTCTCTGTTTTTTAAAGAAAAGAGGAGTGAGGAAGAGAGAGCTTAGCAGCAGGCCTCTCTAGGCCAATCCATCCCCGCCGGACTGTTGGACCTCCACCCAACCGGGCCTCCCGCGCCGGCCCATAGGCCAGCCGCCCCACCTAACCCTAGCCCACACCCTCTGGCCGATCCTCTCTCCCCCCTTCGTTTTGTCCTAGCGCCGCCAGGAGATACGCTCCATCTCCCTGTTCTTTCTCTTCCCAGCGCCCTCCTCTCGTCATCTCCCTTGCACCATCACCCAGAGAGGGAGAGAGAGGAGCGAGACCCCCTGTCGCCGAGCGCCCGAGGAGAGGAGCTCCTCGAGCACCGACCGCCCTCAGCAGCCTCCTCCCCTCTCCTCCCCGCGCCTTCCCGAGCTCCATGGCCACCGCCCGCTCCCTCCAGTCACTGCCGTCCAACCTGCGCCGGCGACTTCCGCCTCCAGTCATTGCCGGCGAGTAAGCCGCAGCCCGAGCGCTCCTCGCCACACAAGCATCCCCATCCCGAACCCTCCTCATCGCTTGCATCTTCTCCGGCAGCGTCGCCGCCCCTGCACGCCTCTGGCGAAGCTGCAAAGGCCCCATCGTCGTCCTGTTCAACTCGCACCATCGGGGACCAGATCCCCTCGTCAGATCTGGTGGATCCCCGCTGTTTCCCGTGCCCGCAGGTCCCATCTCGCCGAACCCCCCCATCAGCAGCGCCGCCTCGCCCTGCTGCCATGTCCTACCGCTGCCGCTGCTTTCCCTCCTTCACACGCTGGCAAGCTCGAAGGCCGTCCCCGGAGAACTTACCTACGACAAGTTCGTGTACCCACGCTGTGTGTTTTCTGCTGCCAAGTACCACGACTACAGCCGGTGTGCATTTTTGTCAAGTCCGACTATGACAAACGACTACACGACGAGAGGCCAAGTACCACTACACCCGGAGACCTTGGACCCGTCAAGTCCAACAACGATTGTGCACAACTACCGTCACCCCTGGGAACATCAGATGCGTTAAGTTCCTTTTTGAAAAGTGTACCACTACCGCCGTCTTCGGAATCGGTAAGAACAACAAGTACCTTGACGCCCGATGCATAGAACAACTACTGTCGCAAAAACGAGACCGGCAAGTTCGATGACCCCAAATACCTCTTCGAAACGGCCGAGTACCACTACCACCGACCCTCGAAGACCCCATGGATGTCAAGTTACTCATTGTGACCCCAAACACCTACGGAGTGTGTACAACTACGAAGCGAGAACGACTACTTCCACTACAAACGTCCCAAGAACGTCTACTTCCTCTACTTTGCACCGAATGAGAACCGCCCCGTTTGCATGCTTCGAAGGTATAACCCCGAGATGAACGCCCATGAACGAATGCATGTGTTGTATGAGATGCTTGTTTGGATGTTGTATCCGCCCGTGGGCATTAGTTGTTCCCTCGTTTGACACCGCCATCAACCCGTGGGAACTGGGGAACTGGTAGAACCCCACCATCTCTTGCGTGTTCCATGCATCCGCACACTTCTCTTTCGCATCGATATCTCAATCGAGTTATCGGAACCGGAACGTTGCCATGGCAACATTTCCGTTATCGGAACCGTGGCACCCCTTTTGTTCCGCCATGATGACAAATGCTTCATAGCATGCTCTTATCAACATTTTTATAAAATTGCTTAAACTTGCATATGTCATCCGCATCATGATAATAACATTTAAAATGTTTTTATTGTTGCTGCTTTAAATTGCTAAATGCATATGGGGATTTACCGGAATTGTTATTTGATGTTCCCGGCCCCATTTAAATTGTTTAGATAGTATAGTTTTGTTATGCTTCACCTCTTGCCATGTTAACCAACATTTAAATTTGTTGAGTACCTAACCGGGAGTGAACTTAATAATTGATGTGGTGTTCCGTCAATATGCAACTCGTTGCATATTGAGCTCCACTTAATTTGTAGTTTTGTTTGTTGCACTTTGCCATGCCATGCATATTTAAACCGCACATGCATCATCCTTGGTTGTGCATTATGCCATGTTTATGTGATGGTGGTTTACTGTGTTGCTTGCTTCTTTCCAGGTTGCTTCTCTCGTTAGCTTCGGTTTCGTTCTAGAGTTGTGAGTATTCGTTCGACTACATCTGTTTGTCTTCTTCATGGACTCGTTCTTCTTCTTTGCGGGATTTCAGGCAAGATGACCATACCCTCGAAATCACTTATATCTTTGCTTGCTAGTTGTTCACTCTATTGCCATGCCGTGCTACCTACCACTTGCTATATCATGCCTCCCATATTGCCATGTCAAGCCTCTAACCCACCTTCCTAGCAAACCGTTGTTTGGCTTGTTACCGCTTTTGCTCAGCCCCTCTTATAGTGTTGCCAGTTGCAAGTGAAGTTGAAGTTTGTTCCGTGTTGGAACATGGATATGTTGGGATATCACAATATCTATTATTTTAATTAATGCATCTATATACTTGGTAAAGGGTGGAAGGCTCGGCCTTATGCCTGGTGTTTTGTTCCACTCTAGCCGCCCTAGTTTCCGTCATACCGGTGTTATGTTCCTTGATTTTGCGTTCCTTACGCGGTTGGGTGTTATGGGAACCCCTTGACAGTTCACTTTGAATAAAACTCCTCCAGCAAGGCCCAACCTTGGTTTTACATTTTCCTAACAACCTACACTACAAAAAATACACTTCCGTGATGATACGTGTTTGTCACAGTAGGTCGCTTTTTTTGTCATGCATGTACATCCATGACAAATTTATGACAGAATCAAGATAGTTATACCTGTGCTGTCGTAGAAGTGTTTCATGACATTACCAAAATTATCATCACAGAAGTGTCCACTTCCATGACGATAAATCGCGCGTCACAGAAGTGCTTTCGTCAAGGGTGACCGACACGTGGCATCCACCGTAACGGAACGCCGTTAAGCTATCGGGTCGGGTTTTGGATCCGATAACCCGTTAACAGCCCCGACCAATGGGGATTTTTCACGTGTAAAATCATCATTGGCTAGAGGAAACACGTGTCGGCTCATCGTCGGGACAGATGTCATCCACTCACTGGACAGAAGGCGCCTATGATACGTCGACACGTGGCACGGCCCAACAAGTTTAAATGGGCCGGCCCAACTAAAGGCCCACAAGATTTTGCGGACCATAATGGGCCGGCCCAGCTAAAGGCCCACGAGATTTTGCGGACCATAATGGGCTGGCCCAGCTAAAGGCCCACAAGATTTCGCGGGCCATAATGGGCCGGCCCAGGTAAAGGCCCACAAGATTTTTGTGTGCCATAATAGGCCGGCCCAGGTAAAGGCCCACAAAATTCTTGCGGATCATAATGGGCCGGCCCAGCTAAAGGCCCACGAGATTTCGCCGACATTAATGGGCCGGCCCAGCTGTAGGCCCACAAGATTTTGAGGACCCTAGTAGGCCGGCCCGTTAACTGGCTGCCATGTTTTGGGCCAAATGCCGGCCCATATTTGATCCGGTCTATTAATGGCCTGCCACGCTCCGGGCCTAATAGTGGCCCATATGAGATCCGGCCCGTTAAAAGCCTACCACGTTCTGGGCCAAATTACGGCCCAGATCAGGTCCGGCCCTTTAAGAGGTTTTGGGCCTAATTATGGCCCATATCAGATTCGGCCCGTCAACTGGACACTATGCTTTTGGGCCCACTTGCTAAAGGCCCACTTAGTAATTCGGCCTGATATTAGTTTTGGCCTGTTAAGGGCCCGTTTAACATTTCGGCCCTATATTAATTTCAGCCTGTTAAAAGCCCGTCATATAGTTGGGCCTAACTACGGCCCGGTTTGCATCCGGCCTGCTCGCAGCCGATATCTGATTGGGCCAAACAAGGACCAGACAATTTTTGGCCTGTTAAAAGCCCGTGATTTGATTCGCACAATCATGGGCCGGGGTTCATTTCGGGCTGCTGCCGGCCCGTGAGCTGATCGGCATGTTTCAGGCCCAACCTACATCGTGATTGCATGACGGCCCGATTATGTACCGTAATTTTACGGTTTGGCCGGTTTACTGCGAAGACAGGATATATATATACAGTAAAATAACTGCAGCATCGTGAATAAGAAAAAACCTATACTATACAATAAAGAAATTACGGCATATTACATCCACTGGGCATCAAAGTTCGCCACTATGATAATAAAGCACAAGCAGACAGCAGATTACATACACTGGGCATCAAAGATCGCCACCAGTGCAAATAAACACGCCGACAAAATAATATACAAAACCGACAGCACTTCAATAGAGTTCAAGAAAGGTTAGCCCTGCTGGGGAGCTGCAGCGCAAGCAGCTGAGCAAGATGATGAGACTGCGCTTGTTCAACACTTATATCTTCCTCACTCAGGTTTTGCACATAAAAGTATCAGTGCTGACAATTCATCACATTTCTTACTGACGAATAAAGTGACACAGTTTAAATTTGCATTAACACAATATGGTATTGTTCAGGTCAAGACATGGCAGGAAATGACATTGTGAAGGAGTTGGCAGCTTCACGACACCACTGGATTACAGATCAAGAACTCATAAGTATCAATGGTTAGTGTGCTGTCAATTTATACCATTTCAGATTGGCAAATAAAGAGACGGTTTAAATAATAGTAGAATGATATGACATTTTTCATAGTTAAGACATTGCAGAATATGACATTGTGCTGTAGTGGGTAGGTTCACCACACCACTGGATTACAGATGAAGAACAGAAGCATACATGCAGTGCAAAAGAAGATCACTTGCTCTGTATAGTTTAATTTACATGGTATGAAGAAGGAAGTTGGTTGTACAACTGAAAACTTAAATTGAGAAAGGACAAACTTTTGTTTATGAACTACATAATAAACTTTAAACAAGCAATTTGATGCAAACACCAAAAATAAACAGCTGTTGCAGTCATGCCTAACCAAATATATACAACAAAGTTTGAAGGCTTGAGATGGACAAACTTACATTATTGGTGAAGACAGGCTCTATAAAGGCCTTGTCCATGCTGATGGGGGGGGGCAATTCAAGAAGTTTACCACAGAATCTTCTTCAAAAGCATTGCCTTTATTCTACATTTTGTTAAGAGTAAATATAGATGTGATAATATACGAAAAATGGAGAATATTTAAGATAAGATGAAGAGTGATGCTACATAACCAAGTAGCTATAAATGTAAGTGCAGCGATACAGGCAAAAGGTACAGCCAAGAGCAATGCACAGCTAAACTTCTTCAGTACCAACCTTATGGTAAGAGTAAATATAGATCTGATGTGTAGAAAATGGAGGGCAAAGGAAAATAAGCTGCAGAGTGATGGTACATGAACAACTACCTGTCATTATAAGTACACTGATAAAGGACAGCATGTACTTACAAGAACAATGCAGAGCTAAAAAAACATTGGCATTGGATATATTCTACACTAATGTAACCATTCATACAGATCAGATAATTTGGAGCGAACAATTGATAAGCAAGCTATCATGCATACTGCTGTCACATAATGAACCAGGTATGTATGCAAGTACAGTGATACAGGACAACAGGTACTAACAAGAGCAAAGCAGCGGGCAGCATATTTGTGATATCCTGTCGTTCTTGTCAAACCGGAATTCTTCTTCGAGCAGATTTCCTGCAAAAAAGATCCGTAAGGCACATGCGGAAAAGTAGAAGTTCAAATTGTCATGTGATTTCATAGACAGTACCTCATCCTGGGAACGAGACCAGTGCATAAAAGGTTTTTCCATTCAATGTCTTCTAAATTTAGCACAGGAGACTTCACCGGAAATTCGTTTATAGACTTGCCATCAAAGTGTGATTTCCTCAGGTAACACCGATACTGCTGCAATGCTTCCTTGAAAAGCACAAGCAAGCTTTGCTCGTCATGACTATCCAGATTGACCCTCGCCTAGTTACAACAATGTAATGTAAATCATTCATGTGTTCAATCAGCAGAAAACAGGAAAATAATACCATGAATAATAGCACTTACACGTAAGTTGGACAGGAAGATGTGAAAATGGTGTTTGTCTTCACAATAATCTTCCCATGATGGGAATATATGCACGTAGTCCCTAACAACATTGAAAGCATTGTCTTTTAAACTGGGAATAAATGGAATGGGGTTCCAATCTGCAGGAATTGGCCGTCTCTGCAGTTGGGATAGGTCTTCGGCCAGTGGACTTGCTGTACTTTTTGCTGGAGTGGGATTTTTCTATGGTACAGCTAGTGCTATGGCAAATGAAATCGGTATACCTTTTGCTGGAGTGCAGGTCCTGTGTGGTGGGGCTAGTGGTGTGGCCAGTGAAGTATGGGTACAGTCTGCTGGAGTCGGTCCTACGTTTTGTGTCACTGGTTGTACAGCCAATATAAGTGGGGTGCTGTCTGATTTCTCCGGCACCACCACGTTTTTCAAGGACTTTGCTGGTGCTCCTTCAGGTTCGGCAATCACCCTCTTCCTTTTTGATGTCTGATGCACAAGAACAACATTTGAGTGGAAAAACATGGTATGATGACAGATGGAATATGTATTGATAATGGATGGGCATGGCATCTCGACATATATGATGAGTAAACTAAGCAGATGGCGGTGCAACAAAGTAGAAGAAATGCAAGACAACATATGCAAGATACCCGCAATCAATAAAACATTGCCAAATTAGAACAGGCACCTTGATGGGTGAACAGGACAGGCCATCTGCCTTTGACTCCTCGAGGTTAGAATAGTCATTAGGATGATATTCTGAACAAGAATCAACAGGTGGGGAGCGTATGAGTTTCATTGCATCCAGAATGGCACTCAATGCCTTGGTGCCAATTTTGTAAGTCATTGCAGTGTTTAGCTTCAAGAGTGGACTGCTGCTAGTGCGACACAAAGCAGCTACACAGATCATAGTGTAGATATAACGGGAAAACCTTAAGCATCAGAGTAAAATCAGCAAAGTGGAACTTGCTGGAATATATGTGCTAGTATTGCCGGTACGGCTAGAAAGGCTTCGGATACCAGCTCTCTTCAAGTGAAGGTGCGGTACTGTTAATATCAATGTAACTCTCAAAGGCGACACAGCTCCCCGCATTTCCTTGCTATTCTTATAGGATTCAAGTGGGCAGGCCACTACAAATCCTATTCCTATGTTTACAAGATCCTACGAATCAAAGAGGCTCAAAGTGTCCATCACAACCGACCGTATAGACCTCTACACTGCAAATGTCCCTGCTCATCTTCAGTACAAGGAACATACTGTACTACTATCATACTCCCTCCGTTCCAAAATATAAGTCTTGGTAGAGATTTCCACTATGGATCACATACAGATGTATCCAGGTACATTTTAGAGTGTAGATTCACTCATTTTGCTCCATATGTAGTCCATGGTGGAATCTATACAAAGACTTGTATTTAGGAACGGAGAGAGTACATATTAAAGAAGAACGGAAGAGGAACATGGTAAAGAAGAGCAAGCAGATTTTGGATAATAAAATGTTGGTTGCGCAGTGCCCACACATGATGAACCAGAGCGCATTAAGAATGCAACTCCTAGCTGTCTCTCGACCATTTCAGGCGGTTGGATGAAGATCCTACGTCTCCTAACCCTTCTTCTTCCTCGTCTCTGATTCTTCCCATACAGAACACCGCACGGGCCGCCGGCCGGACCACCGGCCCCCACCGCCTGTGTTCCTCCGCCACCCCCACCCCCACCCCAACCCCCACCTGCCTCGAGTTTTCTTCGTTTGGCGAGGCCCCACAACCACCCGAGCCCCTTCGATCGCACCGGTGAACTCCGGCGAGCTCTGAAAAATCGACTGACCCAATTTTGAAATTTAGTCTACTGTGATTTAACTAGTGTGGAATATAAAAGGGGAAAACCATAAGCATTGCGAGTATGGTGTTGAGCATGCCATGGCGGATCTGAAGGTGCAAACCGGACAAAGGCAACTTCGCAACCAAGACAAGAAATCAAAGTAAAGCAGTGGCGATCTATTTTCTTGCTGCGATAAATAAGTTGAGCAGATACGAAAGAGTACCGCCTCTGGTGCGGCACCGTGTAGGCATATGCTGAGGATTTGATGGTGCTGCGGTAGCGATGGCTGTCGGCGGCGTGGAAGTAGATCTAGGAGGGTAGACGGTGGCGATGGGGCGCGGTGGACGAGACGGTCGTAGGAGCGGCGCCGGCAAGATGGACGACGGCGGGGATGAAGCGAGAGGACGTGATGCAAGGATCCCGGTCCGAAGCTGTGGATGAGAGAGGTCGGTCTCTTGTAATGGACGGCGGCGTCGGGGTATCAGCTCCGGCATGGTGGAGGAGGAAAATGGTGGATGGGGTGGCGGACAATGGCGGACGGAGGAGGGTGGGGTGGAGAGGGTGTTTTGGCGCCCACTGAGTACGAATGGGGAAAAGGGAGGTAGAGAGGAAGGGGGAACCATGTATTCAGGGCGCGCTTGTCTCAAATGCGAGGAAATTTACAAACTTTGCCCCCGTTTCAAATTTCTACTACATCACAGCAACACTAGTGGGTCGGGGATAGGACGGTAATCTCGCGTACACCGAATATTTGCCGACGAGAGTTTGTTTTTGGTGCCCACCGTGTATGAATATGAATCAGGGAGGGAGTCGATTTCGGCCGAGGACACACTGTGTTTTGGCGCCCACCGTGTATGAATCCGGGTGAGAGGCGGTTACGTCACATTTGGGTGAATTACAAACCTACCCCTATCGAAACCTATAGAAATCCAGCATATAGGCTTTGCGTGGCAGGGATAGGCAGTAGTGATTTCCATCTCGCAGATTTTGGTTCTGGGCGGTTACTGCGACTTTCCCCGCTTCGTTCAAATTTTGCAGAGTGCACGTTTACCGTGCCAACTCAATTCGAATCTTGTTTGTATTCTATTTTTTTCCGGGCGAGATCCATTTTCAATTGGAATTACATTCTATATACATCATTTTTTATATATACTTTCAAAAGCACAACACCATTTATACATAAATATGGTTTACAAATGGCATGATCTCAGATTCATAAGGTTGTATCCATCAATTTGGATTTTCAAATATTTGAAACCACTTTATGTTGAAATCCAATGTATGCATTCCTCGCTAACTGTCTCCAATTAATGTGTGTTTCATGCGGGTTTTTTTACTTCTCAAACATGTATAATGTGTTTCACACACACAACATATAGTGTAATCCCGTTTAGACATTAATTGCATATAAACCATGCATTGTTTGTAATTGAAGAATCTATGGATCACCAATATTGATAAACTATATAACATTACACGTGTGCCCAAATTCAAATGAATATGCATGTTTGATACACCAATTTGCGTTATGATATTATCGATGTCATGATCTCCAGTTTAAATATTTGAATCCCCTTTAATCCAGATATTCGTCTCATATAGCTATCACTCATGCTTATATAGGACTATCTCTCTGGACCTATACGCGTTCATCGTCTCTCAGGTATCTCTCGTGCTACCTGTATGTCGACAATGATCTTTTATCTTCGTAACACACTGACGGTACTCTCTCCCTCGACCTTCATCACTCTATCTCTCTCTAAGTATATCTCGCTCCCTGCTATGTGTCTCTAACTATGATTCTCCATGTGGAATCTCTTTCTCTCACACAAACACAAAACTTTGTCTCCCGGGGTCTCATTTCTCTCTACTATTCCCATGTGTGCCACTCGCACACCCCTCATACAGAGATGTCTTTCGCTCCTTAGATATGAGAACCTACGACTCTTCCTCATCAATATCTCTTTCTCACACACAAACACAAACTCTGTCTCCCAGGGTCTCATATTTCTCCATTGTTCTCTTGTATGTCGCTCACACACACCCTCTCTCCCTAGAGATATCTTGCGTTCCCTCGTATGTCTCTCTAGCTATCACTCTCGTTGTGAAATATCTTTCTCTCTCGCAGACACAAAACTCCGTCTCTCTGGATCTCATTTCTCTCTGATATCTGTTTGTATGTGACTCACACGCACCCTCTCTCTATCTCTCTCACACCCACACACATAACCCAGCCTTCTGATCCACTCGACTCCTATCTCTAACGCACACTAGCTAGCATCTTTATCTTTCTATTTATCTGTTTCTCCATCAACCTTCTTTCTCGCCCGCACTCTTGATTCCTATCACGCACACTACATATGTTTCTCTCTACATGCAGTCAAGTGCCCTCTCACACACATATATAACTTCACCCTTTGAACCACCCGACGGTCATCTCCAACACCCAAACTAGCGGATGTCCCTCTATCTAGCTTCTCCATCTCTGTATCTATATGTAGTTTCTCCGTCAACATTTCTTTCTCGCACGGAGTCTTGCTTCCTATCACCCACACTATATATGTCTCTCCATACATATGCATTTATAGGTTGGTCTCTTTTGCACAATCATTGCGCCTCACTCCCTCTGCTCGCCATAGATGCATGCTCCAGCCCATGCCACTATCTCTTAAAGACAAAAACACATGCTCAATTGTTGGGACTTCTTCCATGCATTCTCACATGCATGCATATTGTCATACCGATCCGTCTCTCCCATATCGTTGATCTTATGACTTATGTCTTCTTTCTTTTATCTCGATCATGCGCGCGCGCACACACACATCCCACGTATACATGTATACCTCTCACACATGCACGTTCAAGTTCTCTATGTCTCCATACGTAGTTAATTACCCTCAATCATAACGCCACATCAAATTGTTCTCCTCTTTTGTGCACATAACTTCCGCCTAGATGGGTAAAACACACACTCACACTTAACAATCTCCTTCTAGCTACCCCCCCCCCCCCCGCCTCTCACTCTCCCCCTATATCCCCGAAACCAATAAGACCATCCCTTAGTTTAATTCCCGCCTACATGCACCATCGATATATAGTAGTCTTCCTCGGTGTCTCTCGAACAAACACGTTCTAATGCATTTTTCGAGGCTAATTTTGACCAAACATTAGAGCAATAATATATGACATGCAACTTACACAAATCATACCTTCAATTTTGTATGTCAAAGCAGCTTCCAATAATATAATTTGCATAGTATACATCTCATGTGCTATTAATCTTGTCAATAGTCAAAGGCTGTCTTGAAAAACACATTAGGCCCTATATAGATGGAAGGAGGGAGTAGGTCCCATGCAAAAAATGAGAATAAAATTCAAACATCTGGGCATTGTGGCTCGGTCGATAACATTGAGAAACTTGGTTTTAAAATCATGAAACTTGGCATGGTGTCATGTCATGGTAGTACCATGCCGTATAGGAACAAATTTTGGTATAAGCTTCTTGCAAATCAGAGCTTCTCTCAAGAAGGCTCGTGGTTCTGGGAGGGAACATGTCACCTTTGTGTGCATAGTTCAAATTTCAAATACAAGCACATGTTCCAGTGCACCAAAGTTGGTTGAAAAATCACATGTGTGTCCTCGGGTAAATTTCTAGGTTCCATGCAAGAAATGGGAATGAAATTCAAAATTCTGGGCGTCGTGGCTGGGTTGGAAACATTGAGAAACTTAGTTTTTTAATTCCTGTAAATCCAAAACACGCATGAAAATAATGAAACTTGGCTTGGTGCCATGACATGGCACCAACATGCTGTGGTAAATTTGCAGTCCGATTTGCGAAGGCGCACACATTAACAATCAACAAAGTCATTTTGGAAGAAGTGCTGTCACCTTACAATCGGAAACACAAGTATTATTGAAACCGTGGGCGTTCTACTTACCAGTACCATTTACGTGCCGCCACACGTCCCCTTTTTTATTAGCTAGGAGGCGACGTGCAAGGTAGCTATTTGAGTATGAGAGGCGTGCGATCAGACCCCTGCACATGCTTATCGGGAGGAGAGCCCTTTGACCTCCATCTGCCGTCCACCTCTCTCCCAAGGTCTCCATTAATGGCGCCCGAGCCTCTGTTTAATGGCGTGGCTATGTCTCACTCGACTGAGATTTAAGAGAGAGAAAAGAAAATTTGAAAGCACGGATCTTGATGTAAGATCCAATGGACCTATATAGCATCTACTGCGACTTATAGCAAGATTGATGAATATATAAGGACGATTAATTTTTTTTGAGCAAAGAAGGGCTTGCCCCTTCCGATTTTCATTACTGAAAACCACCACAATTCACAAGAAGTTCAGCACAACTCCAGCCTAACACGAAGGACTAAAAGCTACCAGATTGAAATTGCAACATCCCAAGAGGCCAACAAAGGCCAAACATCCGCGCTAGAACCCAACATTTCACAACCGACGACACAATCCACATCCTAAACTGATTGTTACATCAAAAGAAACCAGGAAACTAGTCTCCGCGGTGAGCGGCAATGAGCTCTTTCGTGTCCTCAAGACGCTACTTGAGAACATCCACGGATTCCTCCACCAGCCTTTGGCGCTCGTTGCAGAGCATGTCATTCTCGTACATAAGTTTCTTCAACAAGGCACTAGTCTCCTCCAGTAGGTCTGCACTTCGGACGATCTTCTCCCTCAGCAGGCCGCGCTCGGCCCGGAGCCTCTCATTGCCCTCCCTTAGTTGCCGGATGACGCTGGTAGCGTTTTCAAACGAGGCTATCATGTTGTCCTGCAACCTCGCCGAGCGGGAGATCTGATCCGTCTGGCTATGGACGATCGCATGCATACGCCTGTAACAGTCGTCGCGTGCCCGCGAGAAATTTTCCCAGGCCACTACGGCGCGGCTGGACATCTCTACTGCATTCGTGGCGCGGCGGGACATCTCTGCTGCTTCCGCGGTGTGGCCGGACCAGTCTGCTACATCGACGGCGCGACGGGACCTCCGTGCTGCTTCAGCGGCACGGCAGGACCTCTGTGCTGCTACTTCCACGCGGCGGGACATGTCGGCTGCTCTCGCAGTGAGGCGGGACATCTCTCGTGCTTCCGCTTCCATGCTCGCCTCTCCCTGGTGGCAATCTCTCGACCCAGAACTCACGCTGGCCATGACAGACGCAAGGGAAGGATGTTGAATGACTTGTTTGTTTTCGTGGATGAGGAGTTGAGGAGGAATGTGCAGTCATCTTGGCATACTAGTATTTATAACCGAGTACTAATACGCTCCTAAGTGGGAAACCGTTTAGGTTGTGATCGGTGTGAACAGGTTTGCAATTCAATATAGCATGGAGTAATTTGGAATGTGACGAGACGCAAGCTCAAAATTTATTGACGGTTCTAGTTTCGAAGTGCGGCACTATTCCTGGATGGAGTACTTCTTTTTCTACTCCCTCCTTTCCGGTTTTATAGGGCTTATCTCAAAATTTTAGTTTTTCCATTTTATAAGGCTCAATTTGGTTGTCCCCAACACATGTTCAGATTCCAATGTGCATTAAATCATTGCATGCAAGTATTAAGAGAAAATTGACCAATGCATGTACTTTATGCATGCATGCATTGCAATTAATGCATTAAACCTATCTCTCGGGACTTCTCGCACGCACCATTGTGCCACCCACAAAAACTTGTACTCTGAGTTTAGTAGTACGTTATAAAAGAAGAGAAGAGGTGCACGCACGCACTCGTCCTCTCACACACGCGTCTATTTTTTCTCGAAAAGGAGGATGATGACCCCCGGCCTCTGCATCTGGGAGTCACACACGCAAATTATTGAAATATATCGAGTGTAGTGCTTTGATGTGTCGCGTCAACTCGTACATCAACGAGAAGTTTGATTATCCTCTCCCTCACGGACTTAACTGCACATGCCTTTGGCTATATGACAGGTTGGCCACACACCTGTAGGGCCCACCTATCATACATGCAAAGGCAGGAGCGTCCCTCCCTCGCCCATGAGCGTGGTGGCTGGCAAGACTAGGAGAAGCTTTCGCTACACGCTCTCCCTCCCGCACGCGGTGGACATGCAGCAGTTCAATCGGCGTCAGATGGCCAAAAGCGTACTGTAGTACTCCTCCAGTGCAGTAGTATTCCATCATTGTTCGACTTCCCGAAGAGGCGAAGAGCCAAGCGCAGCCCGGACGCTCGTGCGGCAGTTTCATGTGTATAGTAGTCTAGGATAGCGTGCACCATGCCTGTTAGCTTAAAATCGTTGGGGTCGGCTCCATGCTATGTGGCCGTCTCGAAGTTTTAAAAATAATAATTAAAATAGTCTTCTGGCCCTACCCGAAAACTGCCGTGCGTACTGCCCGGGAAAAGCCTCGCCCTCAACTTTTAACTACGCGAAAACAGTTCGAGCTTGTTCGTTCTATATAAATACAGTACTTACTATATGTTTATTCACCCGTGGGGTTGTTCAATGAATGGAGGGGCGGGGAGCACAAGTGAACAATACTGTAGTACTACTAGTAGTAAGTAGGAGTCGTACAGTAGTCACCTTAAATAGAGAGTTTCTTTTCTTTAATGCCACGTACAAATTGAAACGCTTGTTGTGGAGAGAAAAAAGATAATGACTCCACTATATATGGACGCAGGGGACTAAGCGCTTGCTTTACTAGGGTTGCTCTCTTCATTCTCTCATCCTCTCCAGATATAAACAAGACAGCGGTAGCGACATTTTCTCTCTGCTCACCGCTGGTCACAGATCCGGTCGGATCCCTTCGGCCGGTGTGTGTAGAGGACTAAAAGGTGCATCATTCATGCGGTCATCGCCGCCGAGGGAGGAAACCCACAGCTGCCGGAGGGGCCCGATCCTCTGCCCGTGCCGTTCTCTCCGACACATGGTCGGCTCGAGAGGTCCTCCGACCCTTCTTCCTCCCTGCCGTATTGTCCGCAGATCCGACCTGCCACCGCCGACATCCCGGCGACCCTCAGGTATAAGTTCTTCGAAAGCGGCCTTGCTCTACTGCCCCAGCTCCCCACGTGTCTGCATGTGCATCTTTTTCTACTCCCATCAGCTCTTCCAAAGTCACCTAAATTTTTATTATTATTAGAGGTAAAGCTACTTCATGCATTAGAATCTAGGGCTTTGTTCAAACAACGAAGAAAGGGTGGAAAGTTGTAGCATGAATCTAGGACTTGATTCAAAGAGGAAATAATATGGTGAAAGTAGTAGAGATCGGATACCCAACCGGTCTCTTGGTTGAAAAGGGAAATAATGGGAAAACGCAGTACAAACTGGATAAGGAACAGATCTATTATTGGTTGAAAAAAGGATAGAAAGTGGCGGCTGGTGGACAAGTCAACAGAGTATGTCTAGGATTAGATTTGCTGCCATCACATAGTAAAAGGTCTCCAGGATTAGATTTGCTGCCCTCACATAGTAAAAGGTCTCGGGATTAGATTTGCTGCCCTCACATAGTAAAAGGTCTCCAGGATTAGATTTGCTGCCCTCACATAGTAAAAGGTCTCCAGGATTAGATTAGCTGCCCTCACATAGTACAATGGCACTCCTGCTGTTTTCCCCGGTATGATAAGTAAGTTGCTCCTTTACGCTGCTGAGTGTCCTGGTGTCCCCATGGTCCCATGCCCTTAAACCAACTCTTTAGCCTGTTGATTTACTATGTCTGGTAAACAAGCAATGCCACCATTAAAGTAATCCCATATTTGAGGAATCTCATTGTTGATCGTAATGCTTCTGGTAACATGAAGCATCGCCGACGTTTTAAAATTTCTATTGTCCTTACGTGATTGCCATGAACATAATTGAGATGCTTCTTTTCATTTTGTATATGTTTCGTATATTCTTATTGACCAGCAACTGTTTACTTTCTATCTTTTTCTGCAGATAGGGATATCCATTTCACCTTGTTGCTATTGTGACCTTTTGGTGAACTGTAGAAAACACTTTTTTTTGGAATGAGTGTCTTGTGCAGTTCAGCTAAAATGTCACATGGGCAATATCTCTCAATTTTGGTGGAACTGCACAAAATGGTGATTGGAGTTTCCAAAATCTCCATCAAGTTCTGCTGGTAATCTCGTGCAACATTTTATTAGCCTTTGCAAGATGGAGCCGTCACTGTCACCACAATGGCACTTTATTTTAGTGGAACTGCACAAAAGGATAAGAAAATTATAGTTGCACCTTACATGAGCCGGACAACCAACCTTAATGTTCCTCAATTTTAGTGCAACTACTAAAGAAGAGCCTGCCAGCTCACAAGAGCAAGTACTTCTTGCTAGCTGAATGATGCAATCTTTGCTTCATTTCAGGTGAACTGCAGAAAAAGGCGCATGAATTGAATCATGGAACTCCAGGCAGACCTCATCCAAGTAGAGCCGGAGGTTGAGTTCAAGGAGGCCGCTATTAAAGCGAAATGATGCTCTCTTGTCTCCTTGTTTGTGTTGTGCAAACATGCTGTGCAAACAGGAATACTCAACTATAGATGTTGTGACGGTCAAGAGCATTCACCAAGTTCTTCAATTGTATGACATGGCTAGCCAAGATGGATTTAATCCCGATATTCACTTTATCAAAAGGCTCTAATGGGTTGGTTCTGAATCCTGCAAGCTGGGAATCAGTGAGATGTGTAGGCATCTTTGTTGTACTTATTATTTGGATCTTATTTGTTGGTTTTGAATCTTGCAAGCTGGGAATCAATGAGATGTGTAGGCATCTTTGTTGTACTTATTATTTGGATCTTATTTGTTGGTTCTGAATCTTGCAAGATGGGAAACACGGCATGATGATGCAGAGGACAACAACCATAACAAACAGTTCAAACTTGGTAGTATTATCTTTTGTGAAAGTGCGACAAATGTGATGATCGTGTGCGTCCTGAGAATAATAATTCTAATTGTTGTGCATGTTGATCCTATGGCACTGATAGAACGAGCGAATGCATTGCTTGTTTTAAGTATAAATTTCTATTAAAGCTAATTAAATTTAAGTAAAGTGACCACTAACTCCTGTTATTACAGTACCAATACAGACCCGCTCGTGAACCGATGTGTGGCCGAGGGTGCATCTTCTGCTGGGCGTGCAGCGGATGAGGGAGGGGTAGTAACTGTTGTCGCCTGTACACACTCAGCTTACTGTTGAATCCAGTTCCCCAAGAGCTGAAAAATGAACTGCTGCCGCCGCCTACACACTCGTTCACTCGAAGAGACTCCAATGGCGATCTGAGGGGTGAGCCTGCTAGATATGGACTTCAGCAAGGAGTTCCCCTTTCAGTTCGCCGTTCAGTCCTATGGCTGCACCAAGTTGAATGTGATGTACACCAACGATACGGACTCGGTGAAGCTCTGCCTCGCCTCAGTCCTATGGCTGCACCAGGTTCTGGAGCATTCACCCATTTCATCAGCAGCGCCGACTGCACCTTCGCTACGGTGGAGAGAAGGAAGAACACGACGGTTCTGCCATCTGGTGCAACAAGCTTGTCGACATCCAGAAGCAATACAAGATCATCAGCAACGGGCAGGAGAAGGACTCCGTGGTTGACCTCGCTGAGACCATCATCGACCCCTGATACACCAACATGAAAGAAGACGACCTGAACACATGGGATGTACCTCTGAATCTGGCCTACATAACCTACGCGGCCAAGGGCGCATACGCATGCTATGACATGTACATGCAGATCTTGGACATGAGGGCGTGTCTGCTTCCCGTAACCGACGAGTACACGGACAGCCGCAACGTCTTGATCAAGCGTGCCAGGAAGGTCTAGATGTTGTACTTTATCTGTTTATAAGCACCTTTATCATGTGAGTGTTTCATGCATTAGCCTATGTGTTGTAATTATCTGTTTTGTCCGAAATATTTCTTTTAAGTACCCATTAACCTGATTGCTTTTTTAGTGGCAATTTTCTTATGTATGTAAACTAGTTCACTTGTCCGTAAAAAAAACTAGTTCACTCGGCTGCCGTGCTTTGAATCTCCTTCCTCCCAACAATTCCGCTCCTCAGGTGGACCCACCAGGTCTCTGGATTTTCTCCCACTTTCTTTTTCGATGTAAACTGAGTTTTCTCCTAGTACTTTCCCCTAGAACCAACTCAACTGTCCCACGTCTAGCCTAAAAAATAATAATACCCCATGTACTATTAACTCATCAAATTAAAATGATATTTTATTTCGTAAGTTGAAAGTTCTTACAAAATAATAATAATAATTGTTTATATATAACTTGGCAAGTTAACTCCTAGTGATTGCGTACATAAGCTTGCAAAGATTTTACTGACGTGGAATCATGTGTTTATGTTTTTATAACATTTCTCTGTCTAGCCCAACATGATATTTTCACCCAGCCCAGCAAGTCTGCGGCTTTTGAGGAAAATGCAAATGGGATTTAAATGGGCTGCATAGATGCTACATCATTGTTTCACCCAGCCCACCAAATGGACTAAAAAAACAAATAGACTGACAGCTGGGTCCACGGCCACAACCTAGTTTTTATGTGATTTGCCAAGTAAGTCGCTTTGTCAGTCCTGTTGGGCTGCAAATCTTTCAAGACGAGGAGAGCTTTCATTCGGCTGGCCGAGAAAATGGCCCATCAGTAAGGAGAAATGGGTTGTACATTTTTAAAACACATCAAACCGGCAATTAGTTTCAAATATCTTTTTTTCATTTCGAGATTTTAAATTACATTAATTTTTATGCGTGGAGAATTTGTTGGATTTTATATTGATATACATTTATTTTTAAAATCAGTTTGAATGTGAGTCGAAATTTCGGGATTAAAAACAGTTCGGACCGCACCGAAATATGCAAAATTTCGTATAATTTTTTAACAGTGGCCACAATATGGGCTGTAATGCTAACAAAAAGAATATGGGCTCCAAAAAACCTTAAGAATTAGCAAATGGGATGTATGCTGTTTTCCACAGATTTGAGGCTTTCCTAAAAAAAGGTTGACGCACAAGCAGTGACTGTTGGATGGCCATCCAACGGCCGTCGTGCTTCTTCAATCTCTGCTCTTCCTGCTCCAGCCGCTCCAACAGGCGCCGACGGGACCGCCTTCTCACTCCTCCCCGTGGCCGGCTCTGCTGCCGCGCAGGCCTCACCGCCCCACCGTACTCCCATTGCTGGCCTAGCCATCCCTCTACTCACCCATACCTGCTGTTATTCTCCGGCGATGGCAGACGAACCAGTAAACTCTCGTACAGTCGTACTCCCCTCCGCATGGGAAAAAACTGCTGAGTCTTTCCTGCCTCCGTGTCATTCCCTTCCTAGGCCTCGCCGTCGTCCACCGCCCTGGTGCTCTCGGCGCGGCCTGGTCAACGTGGTCAACGAACGACATGCATCTGAAGTGGACTTTACATGGAGAGGCCGACAGCTGGGTCCACGGCCGCACGCAAGGAAATGCCTCCTTATTACGCGCAAAATAATGATTCCTCCACCTGACACCAGGGACCCACTGAAAGGGCCTCTGTATTTCGCGAAAAAACATTACCGCCGCTGACAGCTCGGACCCACCAGCTATATCTTGCACGCAAGGAAGTGCCTCCTTATTATGCACAAAAAATGAATACTCCCCCTGTTAGCTGGGACCCAGTATAGTGGCAGGCTGACTTGTGGGCCTACTAAGTTAACGGGGACGGAGGGCTTTGTTAACTTAGTCAATATGCACGATTCTAGCTCCAGTGACCGTACGATGTCCATCCAACGGCCGTAGTGCTTCTTCAACCTTTGGTCTTCTTGCTCCATCCGCCCAAACCAGCACCGGTCGTGCCTCGTGCTCCTGCCTCCCGTGGCCGGCTGCGATGCGGCGGAGGCCTCACCGCCCCCTACTACTCCCACCGCTGGCCAGGCCATCCCTCTACTCACCCACACCCCCTGTTATTCTGCGGCGACGGTAGCCTCACACCGCAGCAAACCAGTGAACCCTCATACTCCTTTACGCGTGGGCATCCACTGTCGCGTCTTCCCCGGATCCGCATCGTCCCCTTCCTAGGCCTCGCCGTCGTCCACCATCCTGGTGCTCTCGGCGCGGCGTGGTCAACGTGGTCAAGGAACGTCTTCCATCGGACGTGGACTGTATGTGGAGAGGCTGACAGCTGGGTCCACGGCCGCAGCAAGGAAGTGACTCCTTATTACGTGCAAAATAATTATTCCTCCACCTGACAGCGGGACCCACCAGACGGGCCATCGTATTTCACGAAAAAACGATCCCCCCTGACTGCTGGGACCCACCAGCTACATCTTCGCACGCAAGGAAGTGTGTCCGAAAAAAAATGATTCACCCCCTGACTGCTGGGACTGACCAGCTACATCTTCGCAGGCAAGGAAGTGCCTGACAGTCGGGACCCACCTGGTCGAAGCGTACGTAGCATTGTCATTCTGGTCGCGAACGTGTACGTACATGCTGGTCGATGTAGAGGCGCGCACGTGTCGTAGTAGAGGCGCGCACGTAGCATTTACACGTACGTACATCGACCAGGGTGCAAGAAAGAAAATGCGGCCACATATGTGTACATACAGGCGGGGTCTCGAACGCCTACTCGCGCATACGTATGGTGACGGCTCGTGTACATGGCTGGGTCGGAACGGAGAAACAGCGTCGTCGTCGTGTTCATGGGGAGGCAACAGAATGCGGCGTGTTCATGGGGAGGCAACGGAATGCGTCGTGTTCATCGGGAGGGCTTGGACAGAACAGGGCGATGGAAACGAGGCCTGACGTACCGCAGAACAGAGGAAACAGCCTTGTGTTTGACCGGCCACGTTCAAAACGGGATCCTGTTCATCGGGAGGGGTCTGGCGTACCGCAAAACGAAGGAAACGGACCTCCTACGGTTGAAACAGGGGTCCTGTTGATCAGGAAGGGTGTGGCGTACCGCAAAATGGAGGAAACGGACTTGTGTTGGAGAGCTACGGTCGAAACAGGGGTCCTGTTCATCGGGAGAGGTGTGGCGTACTGCAAAACAGGACTCCACAGGATACTGTTCATCTCCACCGTCGACCTCCTCTAGCCTCCACGGGCTCCTGTTCATCCAGCCTCCACGGGCTCCTGTTCATCCAGCCTCCACCGCGCGCTACTCCATCGGCTACTGTTCAACCACCCTTCCACCGTCTACTGTTCATCCAGCCCTCCACACCACGGGGTCCTGTTCAACCACCCCTCCACGGGCACCCCTCCACCGTCTACTGTTCATCCAGCCCTCCACACCATGGGGTCCTGTTCAACCACCCCTCCATCATCTACTGTTCATCCAGCCATCCACACCACGGGGTCCTGTTCATCCACCCCTCCACGGGCACCCCTCCACCGTCTACTGTTCATCCAGCCCTCCACCACACCACGGGGTCCTGTTCATCCAGAGGCAACGCCACCGCTCACTGTTCATCCAAACCCCCCGCAACGCTCACTATTCATCCCATCGATCGGCTTCAGTTAGCAGCAGTAGAGAAGGAATCGCTCGATCGGGTTCAGTTAACAGCCATCGATCGATCGCTCGGGTTCAGTAACGCATAGCCTGCAGTGCAATCGCTCGGGTTCACTTAGAGCCCAACTCCTCGCTCGAGTTCAGTTAGAGCCAACGCCTCGCACACACGCGCGTACGTGTACGAGAGAAACGCGAATCGCTCGGCCCCCGACCTCCCACTGTAACCGGGAACTCCCCGAAATTTTCCTCCCCCTCGCTTCTACCACGGTTTTTTCCGTCATGGACGGCCCAAAGAATGTCATGCAGCCGCGTCTCCGGCCCGCCCAGGACGAAAAGCCCATTTTCTGTCATGATTTTTTGTCATAGAAGTAGTAGCCCACCACATCTATGATGATACCAGGTTTTGTCACAATTATCGTCATAGAAGTGTCATATGTATGACAAAAAAAATTTCGTTCGGCCCAAAATGTCACGGCTGTGTCTTTTTTTGTAGTGCTATGACCTTCCCTTGGGTTTTCGCGAGCCCGAGGGTCATCTTTATTTTAACCCCCCCGAGCCAGTGCTTCTCCAAGTGTTGGTCCGAACTGGGCAATGTCCGGCGCCCCCTGGGCAACCAGGGTCTATGCCAACCCGACGTCTTTCGCATTCGGTGTGCCCTGAGAACAAGATATGTGCAGCTCCTATCGGGGTTTGTCGGCACATTCGGGCGGCTTTGCTGGTCTTGTTTAACCATTGTCGAAATGTCTTGTAACCGGGATTCCGAGACTGATCGGGTCTTCCCGGGAGAAGGAATATCCTTCATTGACTGTGAGAGCTTGTGATGGGCTAAGTTGGGACACCCCTGCAGGGTTTGAACTTTCGAAAGTCGTGCCCGCGGTTATGTGGCAAATGGGAATTTGTTAATGTCCGGTTGTAGAGAACTTGACACTTGACTTAATTAAAATGCATCAACCGCGTGTGTAACCGTGATGGTCTCTTCTCGGCGGAGTCCAGGAAGTGAACACGGTCTTGTGTAATGCTTGAACGTAAGTAGCTTTCAGGATCACTTCTTGATCACTTCTAGTTCACGACCGTTGCGTTGCTTCTCTTATCGCTCTTATTTGCGTATGTTAGCCACCATATATGCTTAGTGCTTGCTGCAGCTCCACCTCATTACCCTATCCTACCCATAAGCTTAAATAGTCTTGATCTCGAGGGTGTGAGATTGCTGAGTCCTCATGACTCATAGATACTTCTAAACAGTTGCAGTTGCCGATGATTCCAGTGCAAGTGACGCAACCCAGCTCAAGTGGGAGCTTGATGAAGATCTTGATCATTGTTTTGTTTCATTTCCTGTTGATCAGTAGTGGAGTCCAGTTGGGACGATCGGGGATCTAGCATTTGGGGCTGTCTTCTTTTATTTTGGTTCCGTAGTCGGACCTTGATTATATTCTGGACGATGTATGTTTAACTTGTTATATGTGTGAAGTGGCGATTGTAAGCCAACTCTTTATCCCTTTCTTATTCAGTACATGGGATTGTGTGAAGATTACCCCTCTTGCGGAAAACCTACCATGCGGCTATGCCTCTAAGTCGTGCCCCGACACGTGGGAGATATAGCCGCATTGTGGGTGTTACAAGTTGGTAATCAGAGCCTTCCCCGACTTAGGAGCCCCCCTGCTTGATCGAATCACTGACGTTGTTGAGTCTAGAACAAAATGTTTTGTGTCTTAGGATTATATATATCGGAGAGTAGGATTCTTTTTACTCCTCAGCCCCTTCGTCGCTCTGGTGAGGCCTCCTGACGTAGAGTTTTGACTCTCCTCTCCTTAAATTTCACGATTTTTTAGGATCACGCGGATATATTGGAATCGTTCCGATGGTTTTGTGACGAGAACATTGTTCTTGGTGCCTCCTGACATTTAGGGATTGTGGCAGTGTCCCGGGGAGTTGAGCTCCGAGGTGTTATCGTCACAATTTTATCGTTGCAGTTCTGGAATACCAGAGTTCGCCAACATTGAAAATCTCTTTTATGCAGTTGTTGGTGAGATAACCTCGACGCCACCCAGTACTGGGGCGGGTGTTCGGGAGTATTGCCATAACTCGTATAACAGATGCTTTTCAAAGGTTGAGGTAAATGATTTTTGAAGGTTTCTTGGTTATGTGTTGAAGGATGGCTACAGCTGGATGTAGGATTTATTAGTTTTGGGTGAGATATTATGCTTCCCCTATATCCCCAACACCTGATTGCATAACCAGAAAGTTTCGGGAGTTTATAAGTGGGAATTCAAGTATCACGTAGGATATCCTTCCAACAGACACATGATACGATATGGGGTCTATCATATGTTTGTTTCCGGCTTATTTTGCAAGTCAATCCCTTGTTTTGTTTTGAGTTGTGGTATTCGAGTTGCTTTGAAGTCAAATGTTGATTCCATGTCTCTTTCTAAATGGTGTTCTCATATTTCTATGGGAATACTAATCCTTCATGATAATCGAGATTGTCATGTCAATCCTTTTCAACCGGTGTGTTTCTCTTCAAGTGGATCCGATCATTTCAACATCTGCAAGATCAATTCTAAGCTTTTTATCAGTGGTGTTCGTTTCATCCATCCCAAGTTGTCTTTGTTTTCCCACCCTCCCACCCTTGTTTCTTCAAGGACTCAGATTTCTTAATCAAGTATCTATTTTATGGATGTGAAGTCTCTCCATTCTTTTCCGTCAATGTTCTTATCCGGTGATTCTCAGGAAGATACTAATGGAGCTTCAAGTTCATCATTCTTCGTTCTCTTTCTTCTCCGGTGGATTCAATTCAAGCCTCGCGGATCATATCTTTTCCTCGTTTCAAATGTTTTCTCATGCCAGTGCACCTCTTCTCGCCATTCATTTGTTCTGGAGTGTTGAAGATATCTCGAAGATTTGCGTTTCCACTCTACATTCGTTCAACCTATTCCAAGGTTGTTATCTCATTCAAGCCATTTAATTCAACCCGCGCAATCTCTCTTTTCAAGCAACCTTGTCAACGGTGTGTCTTTTGAGTGGGCCCTAACCCACAGGTCTTTTCCCAGGATCTTACCTAACTCTTCTAATTTTCTGGAGTTATTTTCAAATTCATTTCAAAGTTTGACGTAAGAATGAATTGTCATCAGTCAAATGTCTTTCTCCAAGATCTTTCAAATTCTTTTCACTATTGATTCAACCTTTATATTCTGCATTATTCTGGAGTGTCTCAACAACTAATGGTGTTGTTCCCCGTCTTCATTCTCGGATTTGAAGACCAAAGAGGGGTTCCTCTTAAATCCTTACCCGTTCTTCCAAAGATTCAAATGCTAGCTTGATGCCATCCTCTCATAATTGTTTGCGATTGTGAGAATTTTTTTCACCCATCCAGAGCAATTCAAGAGTATTTTCAGTTTGATTCTCCGAAGACCATCATTGCTGGTTTATCCATTCTCAACTTTCAGCTCTCATTCCCCAAATCTTACCGGCGCGTCGCTCAAGTATTCTCTAGTCAGTTCATGATCTCTTCGTTTCACTTGTATCTAAATTCCCTCAAGGATCAACGTCGTTCTCTAATTCTTCCCGGTGAATTGTGCTTTTGCTACTTTCAAGTTCAATTCTTACGGTGCTTCGTTCAAGAGTTCTCCTACTTCGTTATCATACAGATTCGTTCGTTCTTTCCAATCCTACTGGTGGTTAGTTGAAGACCTTCCCAATTTTGCGCCATATCTATCTTAATCCGTTCTACGAGAATAAGTAGTATGCTAAATCCATTGCTTCTCATCGATTTAAGTTGATGAAGGATAAGCATACCATAATTTATTATTCTTGTTTTTCCTCAAGGTTATTAATTCCTTTGTTCGGAGTTTATTCATGAGGAATAAACTTTTGGTTCGAAATGATCCATCTTTCTTTTCCGAAGGTCCAACCTATATTAATTATCTCATTGCGAAGCTCCATCTAATCTTTGCAAGGTTTCTTCTTGTTATTTTCAATTTTCACTCCCTACCATTTCTTTTGTTACCGGAGTTCAGCATGGTGGTTCATCATGATTTAATTCATCCTCGAAGTGTTCTTCAAGATTCTTTTGCGAGGAGTTCAAGCATTCTTCATCTTGCATTCCGAAATGCAATTCGTTCTACTTTATCTTTCGAGGTGGTGTTATGTCACTCTTAACAATTTCCCTTCATGTGTCATGATTCAACAGTTGTCAAGAATGAGATAGTTAAACCCATCAATTTCTTCGAGCATGAGCTCTTCTCAATCCATCAATCTCTTCATTGGAGTTATCTTGGGTTATATTTCACCTAAAGCCTATCCTAACGATGGTTGCGATTGTGGTGCTTATCAATGATCCAATCTTCTCCTTCCTATCTCGGTGAAGAAGTTTTTCATCTCTTCTTTGTTCCCCATCAATCTTTGTTTTCGGTGGCAGAACTTCACCTCAGTTTTGAGATGTTTTCCATAAGCCCACTACAAGATTATTCGTTTCATTGGTGGTTTTCAAACAACTCCGTTATAACCTTCTTGGAAGGGTGCTCTCCAAGCTCATTTGTGGCAGAAGTTGGCATTCCAATGAGCTATCTTCTATTCTTTCTTCCGGAGGCAGTGTGTTGTTGATCTCATCAAGTATCCTCTCATCTTGTCAAGTTCATGTTCAATTCCTTCCATTTACAATCGGAGTGCTGCCCAAATTATATCATTCTTATTTCTTCTCTATCTTGTTTTAACTGGAGTGTTGTGGCTATCATTCCTCTTCTAACCGGAATCTCATCCAAGTGCTTTCATTTTGCCAAATTCATATTATTGCCTTCCTTTTTCCAACCGGAGTGTTGTTGTAATTGATCCTTATCATCCCTTGTACATCACGTTTCAATCGGAGTGCTTGCATGTACTTCCTGTCCATTGGAACCCTTTTTCTTATGTCTTTCAACCTACAAGGTTCTAGTAATGTTCCTTGTTCCTCTTTTCTCATGGAGTGTTTCCAACTTTGTTCATCTTCGTTGTATTCTTTCTTTCAATTTGTTCAACCTCGCGAGGTTCATGGTTTCACTCTTTTATCAAGAAGCAACTTTGTTTTACCTCTTCCTCTTCCGTTTCTCTCTGGTGCCATCTCTAGATCTTGGGATGAGATCCTCTCGTAGTGGTGGAGTGTCGTGATGCCCCGAGACCGATATGCCACGTGTCTTCCAGTTTTTCGCTGACGTTGCCATGTCATTTTCTTGCGTGTTGCATTTCATCATGTCACCTCTTGCATCGCATCATGTCATCATGCCATCATATTATTAATTCTATAACTCTTTTAAATAAATTGTATGGATCTTCGGTCCATTTAAATCGAGGGAAATTCACATGGTGAAATTCTCTTTAAAACATATCCTCCCAATATTTAGGGAGCTATAATAAATATCTCGTTAATTTTTGGAATCACCCATAAACACACTTGCAATTAATCACATGCCTTTTTCCGCTTCAAGTTTGGTCCCCAAACTTTTCCTGTAAATTCTTTCATCACTTCCCCGAGCTCCACCTAAATTCTCAACATTTCTGGGCACTTCAAAACCCTAGTCCTAGTTCAAACCCATTTGAATTAAATTCAAATGAGTTTGAATTCATATCATTCGATCTTGACACTTCTAATTTTCTCGGACCAAGCATATTTTTGTGAGTCCAAGGATATTAACCGCATGACCAAATTCTTCATCCAACCTTCTCTTCTCTCTTTTCCCTTTCTTTTAGTTCTCTGTTTTTTAAAGAAAAGAGGAGTGAGGAAGAGAGAGCTTAGCAGCAGGCCTCTCTAGGCCAATCCATCCCCGCCGGCCTGTTGGACCTCCACCCAACCGGGCCTCCCGCGCCGGCCCATAGGCCAGCCGCCCCACCTAACCCTAGCCCACACCCTCTGGCCGATCCTCTCTCCCCCCTTCATTTCCTCCTAGCGCCGCCAGGAGATACGCTCGATCTCCCTGTTCTTTCTCCTCCCAGCGCCCTCCTCTCGTCCTCTCCCTTGCACCATCACCCAGAGAGGGAGAGAGAGGAGCGAGACCCCCTGTCGCCGAGCGACCGAGGAGAGGAGCTCCTCGAGCACCGGCCACCCTTAGCAGCCTCCTCCCCTCTCCTCTCCGCGCCTTCCCGAGCACCATGGCCGCCGCCCGCTCCCTGCAGTCGCTGTCGTCCAACCTGCACCGGCGACTTCCGCCTCCAGTCATTGCCGGCGAGCAAGCCGTAGCCCGAGCGCTGCTTGCCACGCAAGCATCCCCATCCCGAACCCTCCTCGTCGCTTGCATCTTCTCCGGCAGCGTCGCTGCGCCCGCACGCCTCTGGCGAAGCTGCGAAGGCCCCGTCGTCGTCCTGTTCAACTCGCACCATCGGGGACCGGATTGCCTCGTCAGATCTGGTGGATCCCCGTTGTTTCCCGTGCCTGCAGGTCCCATCTCGCTGAACCCCCGCATGAGCAGCGCCGCCTCGCCCTGCTGCCATGTCCTGCCGCTGCCGCTGCTTTCCCTGCTTCACACGCTGGCAAGCTCGAAGGCCGTCCCCGGAGAACTTACCTACGACAAGTTCGTGTACCCACACTGTGTGTTTTCTGCTGCCAAGTACCACGACTACAGCCGGTGTGCATTTTTGTCAAGTCCGACTATGAAAAACGACTACACGACGAGATGCCAAGTATCACTACACCCGGAGACCTCGGACCCGTCAAGTCCAACAACGATTGTGCACAACTACCATCACCCCCCGAGAACATCAGATGCGTGAAGTTCCTTTTCGAAAAGTGTACCACTATCACCGTCTTCAGAATCACTAAGAACTACAAGTACCTTGACGCCGGATGCATAGAACAACTACCGTCGCAAAAACGAGACCGGCAAGTTCGATGACCCCAAGTACCTATTCGAAACGACCGAGTACCACTACCGCCGACCCTCGAAGACCCCATGGATGTCAAGTTCCTCGTTGTGACCCCGAACACCTATGGAGTGTATACAACTACAAAGCGAGAACGACTACTTCCACTATGAACGTCCCGAGAATGTCTACTTCCTCTACTTTGCACCGAATGAGAACCGTCCCGTTTGCATGCTTCGAAGGTATAACCCCGAGACAAACGCCCGTGAACGAATGCATGTGTTGTATGAGATGCTTGTTTGGATGTTGTATCTACCCGTGGGCATTAGTTGTTTCCTCGTTTGACACCGCCGTCAACCCGTGGGAACCCGGGAACCGGGAGCACCCCACCATCTCTTGCGTGTTCCATGCATCCGCACACTTCTCTTTTGCATCGGTATCTCAATCGAGTTATCGGAACCGGAACATTGCCGTGGCACCGTTTCCGTTATCGTCGCCGTGGCACCCCTTTTTGAAAGGATCGAAAAGAGGTGTCTAGAGGGGGGGGGGGTGATTAGACACTAAGTGCCAAAAGTTGCAGTTTTTAATATTCCCAAGTTTAAGTGGAGTTTAAGCACAAGTTTAACAAACACAATACATATCAAGCAAGCATGCAATGAGTATATGAGCAGCGGAAAGTAAAGCATGCAACTTGCAAGAATGTAAAGAGAAGGGTTTGGAGTATTCAAACGCAATTGGAGACACAGATGTTTTTGTCGTGGTTCTGATAGGTGGTGCTATCGTACATCCACGTTGATGGAGACTTCAACCCACGGAGGGTAACGGTTGCGCGAGTCCACGGAGGGCTCCACCCACGAAGGGTCCATGAAGAAGCAACCTTGTCTATTCCATCACGGTCGTCGCCCACGAAGGACTTGCCTCACTAGCGGTAGATCTTCACGAAGTAGGCAATCTCCTTGCCCTCACAAACTCCTTGGTTCAACTCCACAATCTTGTTGGAGGCTCCCAAGTGACACCTAGCCAATCTAGGAGACACCACTCTCCAAGAAGTAACAAATGGTGTGTTGATGATGAACTCCTTGCTCTTGTGCTTCAAATGATAGTCTCCCCAACACTCAACTCTCTCTCACAGGATTTGGATTTGATGGAAAGAAGATTTGAGTGGAAAGCAACTTGGGAAAGGCTAGAGATCAAGATTCATATGGTTGGAATGGAATATCTTGACCTCAACACAAGTGTAGGTCGTTCTCTCTCAGAAAATGTGTATTGGAAGTGTAGGTATGTTCTGATGGCTCTCTCACAGAATGAAGAGTGGGTGGAGGGGTATATATAGCCTCCACACAAAATCTAACCGTTACACTCAATTTACCAATCTCGGTGAGATCGAAGGGAAAAACTCGGTCGGACCGATTTAGTAAACCTAGTGACCATTAGGGTTTTCGGTGGGACCGACTAGTTCAACTCGGTGGAACCGATGTGCTAGGGTTAGGGTAAAACCAAAACTCGGTTTGACCGATTACTCAAACTCGGTGGGACCGATTTGGGTAATAAGCGAAAAAGAGAGTTGGCCAAGCAAACTTGGTGGGGCCGATTGCATATCTCGGTGGGACCAAAAATATTGCAACAGGTAACAGAGAGTTTGCAAGCCCATCTCGGTGGGACCAAGATCCCATCGGTGAGACCGAACTGATTAGGGTTTCTGGCAGTGGCTATGTTAACTGAACTCGGTGGCTCCGGATAGAAAGAATCGGTGGGGGCGAGTTTGACTTTTGGTTTAGGTCATATGTGGATGTGGGAAGGTAGTTGAGGGTTTTGGAGCATATCACTAAGCACTTTGAGCAAGCAAGCCATTAAGCAACACCTCATCCCCTCTTGATAGTATTGGCTTTTCCTATAGACTCAATGTGATCTTGGATCACTAAAATAGAAAATGTAGAGTCTTGATCTTGAAGCTTGAGCCAATCCTTTGTCCTTAGCATCTTGAAGGGGTTCCACATCCTCTAGTCCATGCCACTCCATTGTTGAACTTATCTGAAACATACTAGGTAAAAGTGTTAGTCCGACAAGAGATATGTTGACATAATTACCAAAACCACCCAGGGAGCACTTGTGCTTTCAATCTCCCCCTTTTTGGTAATTGATGACAACATACATCAAAGCTTTAGATAAAGATATAGAGAATAGCAAGTAAATCTTTGGAAAGACATGTAACATGCATAGGCTCCCCCTAAATGTATGCAATCATGTGAATATTGAATATAGGAGCATGTGAATGCGTAAACATGATAGAGTAAGCAATGTGTTACATGTATCTTGGCTATATGCATCAGAGCAAATGATGTGAATGTGAGAAATGTACCTTCATGCTCATGAGTCCTTCTTGCAAACAGTATGTACATCAGCAAGAACTTCTTATTCACATGACTGTGATGCATATACTTACCTTGTGGTCTTGAGTTAGCTTAGGATGGGATGAACCCGCGCAAACAAGGTTAAATAACACATATACACCTACTGACCAGAGCAAACAAGAGAAACCACAAGAGAACCAAGACTGGGATGACATGTAGAGTGAGTACTAAGTACCACATTGGATATAGACATGTCCCCAAAGGTAAAGATATGCAATAAAATCAGAGATTTCCTTCCCTTACATGTCTTGCTCCCCCTGAATCTGCATGGGATATTGGGAGAAGATAGGGAACAGAAAATCAGAGCAACAAAAAAAGAAACAACAGAGCTTGAGCTAAAGCAAGCAACCAAACATGTCTTTCCCCTCTTAAAGACATGTGACATCTCTCCTCTTGAACACCAAGCATCTGGGGTCTTTGATGATATTACTTTCTCCTAGTTGAGAAACTCTCTCCTCCTGAGTATTCTCTCCTTCTCCCCCTATAGGAAGAATTAAGCTTTGATGTGATCTCTCTCTCCCCCTTTGGCATCAATTTCCAAGAAGGGCTCTTCTAGACATGTGATACAAATGGGTTAGTCCTCGAGTCACAGAGCAAAGAAGCATGTCAAATATGATGCTGGCAGAGGACAAGAATCATTGAGTGGAGCTGGAGCAAACAGAAATCGGGAATAAGTGGCAAGTTGATTTTCCTATGATGAAATCGGTGACTTCGAGTTGTGTGCTTCGGTTGCACCGAAAGATTTCGGTTGGGCCGAAGAGAACAAACCGGTGTGACCGAGTTCATTAGAGTGAAACCACTTGTCACCTCAGCTCACTAGACAAGTAAGATCTCACAAGGATATGCAAGGAATTAACTGAAAGATTTGCAATGAATTGGATGCAGAAAATGCAGAAAAAAAAGGAAAGAAAAGAAACTAAAAGTTCTAGATGAAGTTTTTTTTGAAAGGGGAAACAAATATGCAAATGCAAAAGCACGGAGAAACACTAGAGAACTTCATCTAGAAATGGTCGGTGACAAAGTCACCTATGTTAGAGTATATTGACTTAGGAGTCAAGTGAGAGCACTTGATCATAGGTCATACTCATCATTTAAGCTCAAAATGGGGTTACCATTTTTCGTTTAAGCCTTTTGAGTATTCACATCTTGTCGAGTTGCTTTAACTCATGACTTGGAGTAAAGCTTCTCTAAGATGGAATAACATACCTTGGGTGGTGGTGTTGATCTTGCTCATGTAGTTGAACTTGTGTGGGTTGCTCAAGGTTGATGTAGTTCATCAAGAGTTGGGAGCACCACTTGGAGTTTGAGTTCATCTACCTACATGGGTTAGCTTTCCAAGGAAGAGCACTTGTGTATCCAAAATGACAATCATGAGACTCATCATGGAATTTGCCAAAGGATATGTTTGAATGCTTTCGTGCTTCCTTGTCTTCAACCACCATTGTGTAGAGACTTGGTGATGTAGAGATTGCTCAAGATGTGAGTGAGTTGCAATCTCATAGATTTAGATTCAACCAAGTACCTACACGGGTTAGATAACATGCAAGGTACAAATATATCCGAGACATATGAATAGCATCATAAGAGAAATATCGAGGATTAGTCATAGGCTCATGCCCCGCATGTATCAAATGGAGTTCCTACTCCAAGTTTGAAGCATCAATGATGTTCAATTCACCTCTCAACCCGCAAAACACTTTCTCATCAAGTGGTTTAGTGAATATATCCGCCAATTGCTTATCGGTGCGAACATGCTTAAGGTTAATGTCCCCTTTTGCAACATGATCTCAAATGAAATGATGACAAACTTCAATATGCTTAGTTCGAGAATGTTGCACGGGATTGTGAGCAATCTTAATAGCACTTTCATTGTCACATAGCAATGGAACATGTTTCACATATATCCCATAATCTTTAAGAGTTTGGGTCATCCAAAGTAATTGAGCGCAACATGAACCAGCGGCAATGTATTCCGCTTCGGCGGTGGATAAGGATACCGAGTTTTGTTTCTTGGAAGACCAAGACACAATAGATCTACCAAGGAATTGACAAGTACCCGAAGTGGATTTTCTATCAACCTTGTCTCCGGCATAGTCCGAATCGGAGTAGCCAACAAGATCAAAAGAGGACCTCTTAGGATACCAAATGCCAAAATTTGGTGTATGGATTAGGTATCTCACTATCCTTTTCACAGCCTTAAGATGACACTCTTTAGGAGCAGCTTGATATCGTGCACACATGCACACACTTAGCATAATATCGGGATGAGAGGCACATAGATATAACAATGAACCAATCATAGAGCAATAAACCTTTTGATCAACCGGTTCACCATCTTTGGTTAAATCAAGATGTCCACTAGTAGGCATGGGTGTAGTCATACCTTTGCATTCTTGCATATTGAACTTCTTGAATAAGTCCTTGGTGTACTTTGTTTGAGAGACAAAGGTACCTTCCTTAGTTTGCTTGATTTGCAAACCAAGAAAGAATTTGAGTTCACTCATCATAGACATCTCAAACTTCTCCAACATTAGCTTTCCAAACTTCTCACTAAAATGAGGGTTAGTTGAACCAAATATGATATCATCAACATAAATTTGGCACACAAATAGTTCTCCATTAACCCTTTTAGTAAAAAGAGTAGAATCAATTTTACCAATTTCAAAGCCTTTTTTAATAAGGAACTTGGTCAAGCATTTATACCATGCTCTAGGAGCTTGTTTAAGACCATAAAGGGCTTTGTGAAGTTTGTAAACATGATTAGGTTTCTTAGGATTGACGAAGCCGGGAGGTTGCTTAACATAAACTTCCTCTTCGATTTTGCCATTTAGAAAAGCACTCTTAATGTCCATTTGGTACAAGGTGATATTATGGTGATTAGCATAAGCAAGTAAGATGCGAATGGGCTCAAGTCTAGCTACGGGAGCATATGTCTCACCATAGTCCATACCTTCAACTTGTGTGTAGCCTTGGGAGACGAGACGTGCTTTGTTGCGAATCACTTGTCCATCTTCATATTGCTTGTTGCGAAACACCCATTTGGTACCAATGATGTTGTGGTTGTTGTCGGGTTTCTCGACTAATGTCCACACTTGATTTCTCTCAAAGTTGTGTAGCTCTTCGTGCATAGCGTTTATCCAATCCGGATCCTCCAATGCTTCTTCAACCTTCATAGGTTCAATGCTAGAGATGAATGAGTAATGTTCACAAAAGTTAGCTAAACGAGTTTTAGAGTGAGTGATTCTCCCGGTTTGGATATCATTGTTGCTCTGTAGCGACCAGACCTCAAACAGTCTGATCTCTGTGCTCTGGTGTCATCCCTGGATCAGTAATGCTGACACCACACAGTACTCGAAGGATTTATAGCAAAGTAGCAATCACACACTTATTACATCGAGTGTCTCAAAAGAGAACTTATTACAATAAATATGGCTTAAGGCCATCTAACAACGATAACAGCGGAAGGCTTGGAAGATAAGTGAGTCCATCAACTCCAACGGCATCACTGAGTATAGAACCACGACCTAAAAACTCCTTAATCGTCATCTGAAAAGTCTGCAACATTAACGTTGCAGCCCGAGAACGGGTCAGCACATGGAATATGCTGGCAAAGTAACACATAGAGAGTAAAGGAATGCAACAGCTATACTATATGCATATTTGGCTGGTGGAAAGCTCTATGGTTACAGTTTTTGCGTAAAGCCAATTTTTCCCTACTTCAAAGGAATAAATTTAATTACTATCATGGTGGTTGTTAAACATTGAGAATGCTTGACAGCATTCTCAATCCCAATTAAAGTAACATCATTAAACCCAACAAAATTTACTTTAGAGTAACATGTTGAGATTCACATGATAATCCAGGTACTAGATACTCAAGATGTCCATAACCGGGGACACGGCTAACCATGATTAGTTTGTTACACTCTGCAGAGGTTTGCGCACTTTTCCCCACAAGACTCGATCGCCTCCGTTGGATTTCTCGCACTACATGGTGTTTGAGAAACGGATGACCGAGACATAGTCTTTCAGAAGCGCTAGCACCTTACGATCGGGTAGACCGTACCACCTACATCCCCTACATCTGCTAGTCTACCCTGTAAGAGTTCGCACGACTTAATCAACTATGCCAGAGCCCATAATGGCTTGTGGCTGCACACGGAAGTTTCTAGTATGAATAATCTCATGATCCCTTTGAGCCTGGGTGGCGGTCCAAAAGAAAAACATGCAAGTCCTGGAATACCCAGGTGCCTCAATCCACCCAGATGTGTGTTTAGGTTGCCACCTTAGATAAACCATTAATTAACAATCTCACATCTGTCATGGATATCACTCACCCAATCCACGTCTACTAGCATAGCATGGCATAATAAGCAAACGTAGAAAATAACTCCCAAAGGTTTGATAATAAACAGGTAATAGGTACTACCTCATCTACTTCCCATCCCACAATTTAATTAGATCCTAATCACGCAATGTGTGAGGATTGATCTAATGCAATAAAACTGGGTTGTAGAAAAAGGTATGATCGAAGTGTTACTTGCCTTGCTGCTGATCCGCGAAACCTAGAGATTCAAAGTAACAGGCGGCGCACTCCGGGTATTCTAACGCAGACAAACAAACAAGCATACAATAAGTACTCATCTAATGCACAGGTAAACTCAAATAGAAGATCTAACCGGAAATTTCAACTTAAGAATCCTGGTTTGCAAAAAGAATCAAATCGAACGAAGCAAAAGAAATCAAACGGCGAAAGAAAACAACTTCGTCCTAGTAATCTGGATCTAAGTCAAATTTTACAGTAGCAAAAACTTGTTTAAGTTGATTATTCGGAAAGAGGGTTTCGAGACGAAACTCCAGGCGCTTGAATCGCCTGATTCCGATAAACGAGCGAAAAGTTATACTACAACGAAAATCGGATCAGAAATCGCGATCAGAAAATAACCGCGGAAAAATCCGACGAAAAAGAAAATGACGAACGAATTTTTTTTCCTAAAACGGCACGGATTTTGAGGGCGGTGAACCTCGGGCGACGCGCGGCTCCGGCGGATCGGCGGCGGGGCGGCGACGACGGCGGCTGGCGGCGGCGGCTGGGCTGGCGGCGGCTAGGCCTAGGGTTTCGGGGCGGCTGGCCTTCGGGCTGGCTTGCCCCGGCTTATGAAGGCCCCGGCCAGGGGAGTCCTGGCCGAGTACGGCCCATAGTCGGTTCCGCTCTTTTTTTTAAATAATTACGCTCGAAAAAAAATAAAAAGAAATACTAAACGGACTCCAAAAATCCTGAAATAAATTTTCCCGGGTTTCTAAAATCAAGCCCGATAAAGTGAACATTTATTTGGGCCCTAAATGCAAATTTGAAAAACGCGCATTTTTCCTAAATTCAAATAAAAATACCGAAAAAACTCCGAAATAAAACTTATTTGATTTTTTTATTAAATCCTCAATATTTCTATATTTTGGGAAAGTCATTTTATTCCCTCTCTCATATTTTTGTAATAGAAATAATTGATGATAAAATAAATAAAATCAAATGATCCTATTTACAAAATTTGAGAAAACTCAAATATGTAAATAACGAAATCCCCAACTCTCTCCGTGGGTCCTTGAGTTGCTTAGGATTTTGTAGGATCAAAACCAAAAGCAAAATAAAATATGATATGCATGATGATCTAATGTATAACATTCCAAATTGAAAATTTGGGATGTTACAAACCTACCCCCCTTAAGATGAATCTCGCCCTCGAGATTCGGGTTGGCTAGAAAATAGGTGAGGGTGGTCCTTGAGCAAATCTTCCTCTCGCTCCCAGGTGGCTTCATCCTCCGTGTGGTGGCTCCACTGAACTTTGCAAAACTTGATAACCTTGCTGCGAGTGACTCGGCTGGCAAACTCGAGAATCTTGACTGGTTTCTCCTCATAGGTCAAATCGTTATCCAACTGAATTGCTTCTAATGGCACTGTGTCTCTCAAAGGTATGTCAGCCATCTCCGCGTGACACTTCTTCAACTGAGAAACGTGGAACACATCATGAACTCCTGTCAATCCTCCTGGCAATTCCAACTTGTAGGCCACTTCTCCCATACGCTCCAAAACTCGATATGGCCCTACAAATCGTGGCGCTAACTTCCCCTTAACTCCAAAGCGCTTAATCCCTCGAAGTGGGGATACTCGAAGATAAGCTCTGTCTCCGACTTCGTAAACTGTCTCTTTGCGTTTAGAATCTGCGTAGCTCTTCTGCCTGGACTGGGCTACCTTGAGCCTATCGCGAATCAACTTCACCTTCTGTTCAGACTCTTTAATCAGATCTGGTCCAAACAACTGGCGGTCTCCAACTTCGTCCCATGACAACGGTATCCTGCACCTCCTTCCGTACAGAGCTTCGAAAGCGGCCATCTTCAAACTGGTCTGATAGCTATTATTGTAAGAGAACTCTGCATATGGCAAATTATCGTCCCAACTAGATCCATAATCTAGCGCACAAGCTCTCAGCATATCCTCCAAAATCTGATTGACTCTCTCGGTCTGTCCATCTGTCTGCGGATGAAAAGTTGTACTAAATTCTAGCCTAGTACCCAAAGTCTCATGCAACTGCTTCCAGAACTTTGAGGTAAACTAGGTTCCTCTATCTGATACGATGCTCCTCGGAACTCCATGCATGCATACGATCCTGGTCATGTATATCTTTGCCAACTTAGCACCGGTGTAAGTGGTCTTTACTGGGATGAAATGAGCTACCTTCGTCAATCGATCAACTACAACCCAAATCGAGTCATAGCCTGAACGAGTCCTTGGTAATCCCGTGATAAAATCCATGCCTAGCTTATCCCACTTCCATTCGGGTATCGACAATGGTTGCAACAATCCTGCTGGCTTCTGATGCTCTACCTTTACTCTCTGACATACGTCACAAACTGCTACATACTCCGCAATATCCTTCTTCATTCCGGTCCACCAGAAAATATCCTTCAAATCCAAATACATCTTGGTATTTCCTGGGTGAATCGAATACGGTGAATCATGTGCCTCTTGCAGAATCAACTTTCTGATCTCCGGGTCATTGGGTACATAAACACGGTCTTCAAACCATAGGGTGTCGTGCTCATCCTCACGAAATCCTTTAGCTTTTCCTTTGCTCAGTTTCTCCTTTATAGCGGCAATCTCTTTGTCAGTTTTTTGAGCTTCTCTGATTCTATCCATCAAAGTTGACTGAATCTCTAGTGCTGCTACATAGCCTCTCGGAACTATTTCCACACATAGTTCACGAAGATTTTCTGCTAACTCCTTGGGTATTTCTCCCGTCATTAACGTATTGACATGGCTCTTGCGGCTTAATGCATCAGCTACTACATTAGCCTTCCCGGGATGATAATGCAATCTCATATCATAATCCTTGATGAGCTCCAACCATCTCCTTTGTCTGAGGTTCAACTCCTTCTGCGTGAAATTGTACTTCAAACTCTTGTGATCTGTGTACACCTCACAATGATTTCTGATGAGGAAATGTCTCCATGTCTTCAAGGCATGCACTACGGCTGCTAACTCCAAATCATGCGTGGCATAATTCAATTCATGAGGCTTCAGTTGTTGTGAAGCATACGAAACAACTCTCCCTTCCTACATAAGCACTGCTCCAAGTCATCGACGTGAAGCGTCGCAATACACCTCATAATCCTTGGTCTGATCTGGCAAAATCAACACTGGTGAGGTAACCAAACGGTTCTTCAATTCCTGAAAACTTGCCTCACACTCCTCAGTCCATTTGAACTTAGTATCCTTCTTCAACAACTCCGTCATAGGCTTCGCAATCTTTGAGAAATTCTGAATAAACCTCCGGTAGTATCCTGCGAGTCCAAGAAAACTCCGGATCTCTCCAACTGTTGTTGGGGCTTCCCACTTGGTCACGGTTTCAACTTTAGCGGGATATACTGCTATACCTTCTCCGGATATAATGTGTCCGAGGAATCCTACTTCCTTCAACCAAAACTCACATTTGCTGAACTTGGCATATAATTGGTGTTCTCTAAGCTTTCCAAGTACCAAACGCAAATGCTCCTTATGCTCCTCTTCATTCTTCGAATATACCAGGATATCATCAATGAACACTACGACAAACTTATCCAAAAAATCCATAAACACTTTGTTCATCATATTCATAAAATAGGCAGGCGCGTTAGTCAGACCAAATGACATAACGGTATACTCATACAGCCCATACCTGGTGGTAAAAGCTGTCTTCGGAATATCCTGTTCTCGAATCTTCAACTGGTGGCATCCTGATCGCAAATCGATCTTGGAAAACACTTTAGCTCCTTGCAATCGATCAAACAGATCGTTGATCATTGGCAGTGGGTACTTGTTCTTGATCATTACTACGTTCAATCCTCGATAATCAACAACCATCCTTAACGATCCATCCTTCTTCTCCACTAGAAGTACTGGTGATCCCCAAGGCGAAGAACTTGGGCGAATATATCCCTTATCTAGTAACTCCTTAATCTGCTTCTTAATTTCCACCAAATCTTTTGCTGGCATCCTATATGGTCTCTTTGATATTGGCCCAGTGCCTGGCAATAGCTCAATCAAAAACTCAATATCTCTATCTGGTGGCATGCCTGGCAACTCTTCTGGAAATACATCAGGGAAATCCCTTACCACTGGTACTTTCTCCTGCACAACTCCTGTTAGGCAATTTACTTGGGTCCTCTTTGGCACATGCCGGGATACATACTTGATCCTTCTCCCTTCTGGTGTGGTAAGCAAAATTGACTTACTAGCACACTCAATATTCCCTTCATACTTTGATAACCAATCCATGCCTAATATCACATCCAATCCTTGAGATTCCAATACTACTAGGTCTATTACTGCATCGGGCTGAGTTTCAACCTCCTCCACATTAACGTGGTTCACCTGTCCCCTGTTGAAAGGGTTCGGCTTCTTTCCAGAGCTTCCATTGCCGTTTTGGCCTTCAGGACATTCATTGGCATAATGTTCGGTCTTGGAACACTTGAAACAGGTGACTTGACTCAGATCTCTCTAGGCTGGGGTTGGTGGGGTGCTGCGGTTCTGGCCATTGCTTCCTCCATTCCCATTACCATTCTTGGTGCCGTTTTGATTGTGCGAGCTACCTACTCCATGGGTATGCTGAAAATGTCCTCCCGGTCTAGGGGTAAAACGTGGCTTCTGCTGAGCTCCTGAATTATACTTTCCTTGTCCATACTTCCTCTTGCGGTTCTCAATTTGCTGCTGCTTCCCTTCAATCATAAGAGCACGATCTACCAACTCCTGGTAGTTGTTGAAGGTGGCTACCATCAACTGCATACTCAACTCATCATTCAGTCCTTCCAGGAATTTCTCCTGCTTAGCTGCATCCGTAGCAACATCATCTGGGGCATAACGTGCTAGCTTACTAAACTCCTCCACATACTGGCCAACTGTCCGTCTTCCTTGGCGCAAGTTATGAAACTCACACTTCTTCATGGCCATTGCTCCTGCTGAAACATGGGCAGTACGGAAAGCCTGCTGAAACTGGTCCCATGTGACAGTGTCGACTGGGAAGGTGGCTGTGAAATTCTCCCACCAGGATGCTGCGGGTCCTTCTAACTGATGTGCGGCAAACTTCACCTTCTCCGCATCTGTGCATCCTGCTGTGGTCAACTCCCTAGCTGTCTTGCGGAGCCAATCATCTGCTACTATCGGCTCGATGCTACTGGAAAACACCGGCGGATTCAGCCTAAGAAAACGGGCTAAGTGGTCAACAGGTGGTGGTGGTGGTGGTGGGTTGTTGTTGTTGTTCCCCTGATTCTGATTCTGAACTAGCAACTGCATCAAGGTGTTCTGCTGCTGGATCAACTGGGTGAGCTCCGGCGGAAAGGCAAATCTGGGGTCACGTCTCGGAGGCATCTGAGGGTTTAGAAAAGACGAGATATAAGAATAGAGGGGGTCTAAAGAGAAAACACTACCCATATGCACATGAGGCAAAAGCAAACAATTCACTTCATTCAATCAAACAAAGGCATACAATCGATCTAGCTATCGCAAAAGTGCTCGGACTACTAAATTTACATGGTGGACTACTACTACTGATGAGGTGGTCTACTAGAAATATTCTACGGTTGTAGACTCTATGATATCTGCTCCTGCTTCATCAACATAGTCATCATCGCTACTATCTGCTTCCGAGTCGATGCCGTCAATGATGATGTAGTCTTCCGGGTTAATCTCCTTGGGTTCTTCGTCTTCATCTATGGGCATAGGGCCTCCCATAAATACTGCTAGCTTCATAGTTAGGTCGGCATTCTTATCCACCAATACTTCAATTTCTTCTTCATAATCTTCGCGTGTAGCCTTGAGTTCTTCCTCCAGTTCCTTGATTCTAGTATTAGCCTTCTTCAGATCTATCATGTCGGTGCACATCTGATTCTCCTATCGTCGAATGTGCTGATTTAACTCCTAAATAAAAGCTGCAATTGATCTATCTTTCCTGGTGCTGATCATCTCCCAGTGTTCATCTCGGCGCCCACAAATCTAGTAGATAGTATCCTTGAGATCCTTGCGGTAGACTTCGCCAATGCGTCCCATGGCGATGTGAGCTGCCATACACTTTCGTAGACTCCAAGTTGGTGCATCAAAAGAAAACTCTATGGGCTCAGTGACTGGCATGAACGTCCTTCCTGGAACTTGAACTTGAATCATCCAGCGCTCTTCTTCAGGTAAAGCGGCGTTGTAGGTTCCCGTGAAGCTTGGTACTCCTATGTTCAGGTATCTAGTGACTTCCTTCAAGTGGCGTCCAAAGGGTGAATCTTCATCTGGTTGTGTGAACTTGTTCCTTGCATCCGCCATCCTAAAGAGTAGAAAAGATGAGAGGTCAAAAGAGAAAAGAGTGAGTGGTGATCTAGGTCTTTTAGCTTAGTGGTCGTGTCCTACAGTCAGCGTGTGCTCTGATACCATCTCTGTAGCGACCAGACCTCAAACAGTCTGATCTCTATGCTCCGGTGTCATCCCTGGATCAGTAATGCTGACACCACAAAGTACTCAAAGGATTTATAGCAGAGTAGCAATCACACACTTATTACATCGAGTGTCTCAAAAGAGAACTTATTACAATAAATATGGCTTAAGGCCATCTAATAACGATAACAGCGGAAGGCTTGGAAGATAAGTGAGTCCATCAACTCCAACGGCATCACTGAGTATAGAACCACGACCTAAAAACTCCTTAATCGTCGTTTGAAAAGTCTGCAACATTAACGTTGCAGCCCGAGAACGGGTCAGCACATGGAATATGCTGGCAAAGTAACACATAGAGAGTAAAGGAATGCAACAGCTATACTATATGCATATTTGGCTGGTGGAAAGCTCTATGGTTACAGTTTTTGCATAAAGCCAATTTTTCCCTACTTCAAAGGAATAAATTTAATTACTATCATGGTGGTTGTTAAACATTGAGAATGGTTGACAGCATTCTCAATCCTAATTAAAATAACATCATTAAACCCAACAAAATTTACTTTAGAGTAACATGTTGAGATTCACATGATAATCCAGGTACTAGATACTCAAGATGTCCATAACCGGGGACACGGCTAACCATGATTAGTTTGTTACACTCTGCAGAGGTTTGCGCACTTTTCCCCACAAGACTCGATCGCCTCCGTTGGATTTCTTGCACTACATGGTGTTTGAGAAACGGATGATCGAGACATAGTCTTTCAGAAGCGCTAGCACCTTACGATCAGGTAGACCGTACCACCTACATCGCCTACATCTGCTAGTCTACCCTGTAAGAGTTTGCACGACTTAATCAACTATGCCAGAGCCCATAATGGCTTGTGGCTGCACACGGAAGTTTCTAGTATGAATAATCTCATGATCCCTTTGAGCCTGGGTGGCGGTCCAAATGAAAAACAGGCAAGTCCTGGAATACCCAGGTGCCTCAATCCACCCAGATGTGTGTTTAGGTTGCCACCTTAGACAAACCATTAATTAACAATCTCACATCTGTCACGGATATCACTCACCCAAGCCACGTCTACTAGCATAGCATGGCATAATAAGCAAACGTAGAAAATAACTCCCAAAGGTTTGATAATAAACAGGTAATAGGTACTACCTCATCTACTTCCCATCCCACAATTTAATTAGATCCTAATCACGCAATGTGTGAGGATTGATCTAATGCAATAAAACTGGGTTGTAGAAAAAGGTATGATCAAAGTGTTACTTGCCTTGCTGATGATCCGCGAAACCTAGAGATTCAAAGTAACAGGCGGCGCACTCCGGGTATTCTAACGCAGACAAACAAACAAGCATACAATAAGTACTCATCTAATGCACAGGTAAAACTCAAATAGAAGATCTAACCAGAAAGTTCAACTTAAGAACCCTGGTTTGCAAAAAGAATCAAATCGAACGAAGCAAAAGAAATCAAACGGCGAAAGAAAACAACTTCGTACTAGTAATCTGGATCTATGTCAAATTTTACAGTAGCAAAAACTTGTTTAAGTTGATTATTCGGAAAGAGGGTTTTGAGACGAAACTCCAGGCGCTTTAATCGCCTGATTCCGATAAACGAGCGAAAAGTTATACTAAAACGAAAATTGGATCAGAAATCGCGATCAGAAAATAACCGCGGAAAAATCCGACGAAAAAGAAAACGACGAACGGATTTTTTTCCTAAAACGGCACGGATTTCGAGGGTGGTGAACCTCGGGCGACGCGCGGCTCCGGCGGATTAGCGGCGGGGCGGCGGCGGCGGCTGGCGGCGGCGGCTGGGCTGGCGGCGGCTGGGCCTAGGGTTTCGGGGCGGCTGGCCTTCGGGCTGGCTTGCCCCAGCTTATAAAGGCCCCAGCCAGGGGAGTCCTGGCCGAGTACGGCCCATAGTCGGTTCCGCTCTTTTTTTTGAAAAATAATAATTACGCTCGAAATAAATGAAAAGAAATACTAAACGGACTCCAAAAATCCTGAAATAAATTTTCCCGGGTTTCTAAAATCAAGCCCGATAAAGTGAACATTTATTTGGGCCCTAAATGCAGTTTTGAAGAACACGCATTTTTCCTAAATTCAAATAAAAATACCGAAAAAACTCCGAAATAAAACTTATTTGATTTTTTTATTAAATCCTCAATATTTCTATATTTTCGGAAAGTCATTTTATTCCCTCTCTCATATTTTTGTAATAGAAATAATTGATGATAAAATAAATAAAATCAAATGATCCTGTTTACAAAATTTGAGAAAACTCAAATATGTAAATAACAAAATCCCCAACTCTCTCCGTGGATCCTTGAGTTGCTTAGGATTTTCTAGGATCAAAACCAAAAGCAAAATAAAATATGATATGCATGATGATCTAATGTATAACATTCCAAATTGAAAATTTGGGATGTTACATGCTCGACGGGATGATCCTTAGCAATTCTTGCTCGAACTCGTGAAAGCTTTTGCTTGGGTCGGGGTGGAACATCCTCTTCATATTGTTATTCTTCTTGGCCTTCTTCATTGTTGACGTTGTCGTTCTCTTGTCGTGGTGGAGAAGGAGGTTGTTGATGTTCATCTTGGTGTGCTCCCTCGTTTTCTTCATCTTGGCGTGTCCAACTTGTGGATGCTTCCGTATCAACTCTTGGTTCACCTTGTCGTGAGGTAGAAGCTTCCACTTGGATGGACGAGGTACTCTCCTTCACTTCCGTTGGACGAATCTTGCCAATGGACAAGTCTTGAATTGCTTTCGAAGGGTCTTTGTCTCCTACATCAATTGGCAATTGCTCTACTTGCGAGCCGTTAGATTCATCAAACTTCACATCTACCGTCTCTTCAACCTTTCGGGTGAAATTGTTGTAGACACGGTAAGTGTGAGAGTTTGAGCCATAACCAAGTAGGAAACCTTCATGAGATTTAGGAGTAAATTTAGAACGACGATGCTTATCAAGAATGTAGCACTTTGAGCCGAATACTCGAAAGTATCCAACTTGGGGTTTGTTACCGGTGAGGAGCTCGTATGCCGTCTTGCCGAGTAGCTTGTGAAGATACAAGCGATTTGTTGCATGACAAGCTATCTCAACCGCTTCCGCCCAAAAGTGCTTTGGCATTTTGTACTCATCAAGCATCGTTCTTGCCATCTCGATAAGAGTCTGGTTCTTCCTTTCAACAACTCCATTTTGTTGAGGTGTGTACGTAGCCGAGAACTCGTGTGAAATCCCTTCTTCGTCAAGAAAGGTGTCCACATTTGCGTTCTTGAACTCCGTTCCGTTGTCACTCCGAACCTTCTTGATCTTCACATCAAACTGATTTTGGGCCTTCCTAGAGAAGTTTTTGAAGATCTTTTGGACCTGCGATTTGTCATCAAGAAAGAACACCCACGTAAATCTTGAAAAATCATCAACTATGACTAGACCAAATGAGTTACCACCGAGACTCTTGTAGGCATTTGGACCAAAGATATCCATGTGAAGTAGCTCAAGTGGTCTTCTTGTGGTCATGATGTTCTTCACGCGGTGACTTCCTCCAACTTGTTTCCCTGCTTGACAAGCACTACAAAGTCTATCCTTGTCAAATATGACATCTTTTATTCCAAGGATATGATCACCTTTAATAAGCTTATCAAGATTTCGCATACCAACATGACCTAGTCTTCTATACCACAACCAGCCTTTAGAAGATTTGGCAATTAAGCAAGTTTTAGGTTGAGCCTTTTTAGTGAAATCAACAATGTAAAGATCTCCTCTACATATACCGGTAAAGACCATTTTATGATTCTACTTCAGTAAATAGGACATTGAAACCGAAATCAGCAAGTCTAGATACTGAAAGTAAGTTGTAGCCAAGAGATTCAACGAGCATGACATTTTGTATGGAGCTATCATGTGAGATGGCCACCTGACCAAGGCCAACCACCTTACCCTTTGAATTATCACCAAAAGTGACATACTTTCGAGGGCCGTCATTTTCAGCAAGCTCACAGAACATGTCTTTATCTCCGGTCATATGATCAGTACATCCACTATCAAGGACCCATTCCTTTCCTCCAGCCATGTAGCCGCGAAGATTTTCCATAAGACCAAAGTGTCTCATCGCATCATCGAGATCATAGTCACTATCATCATCCTCATCCTCATCCGAGTATTCATGTTCAACATCATCTTGTGATTGATCAATTCCTAGAGAGGGCAATTCATTAGATAAATGATCATTTCTATAGTTATCTTTATGAATTCTAATAGCTCTGGAAATGATATTGCTAATGATTCCAACATCTCCTTTAGCACTCGTAAGATCAGTAAGCTCAAATAAGCAGTCACCAAATTTGGGATCATTGGAACTCATCTTAATCAAAGCAATAGACTTATGGAGGATTTCATCTAGATCTTTCAAGGAATGATTTGGAAAGAGTTCCTCAAGAAATTTCCATATGGTGTAGGCACACTTAAGAGTAGGCAAACATCCAATCAAGTTTCTAGGCAAGCCTCTAGTGATAAGATTAACAGTTCTAAGATTGCGAATCATGTCAATTGACTCATCAAGGGTAGGATGCATGGGATCAACATCAGGTGCACAAGTGCTAGTAATGTACTTGTTCAAATGATATTCATTGAAAATCTCAAGCATTTCATTTTTCCACTCATGAAAATATTCCCCATCAAGAATAGGCACTCTATGTCTAAGACTCCCCAAAGTAGACACATCCATCTTCCTCCAATGGTGTTTAAACCAAGGCAATGGAAACCAATGCTCTGATACCAATTGAAAGGATCGAGAAGAGGTGTCTAGAGGGGGGGGGGGTGATTAGACACTAAGTGCCAAAAGTTGTAGTTTTTAATATTCTCAAGTTTAAGTGGAGTTTAAGCACATGTTTAACAAACACAATACATATCAAGCAAGCATGCAATGAGTATATGAGCAGCGGAAAGTAAAGCATGCAACTTGCAAGAATGTAAAGAGAAGGGTTTGGAGTATTCAAACGCAATTGGAGACACGGATGTTTTTGTCGTGGTTCCGATAGGTGGTGCTATCGTACATCCACGTTGATGGAGACTTCAACCCACGGATGGTAACGGTTGCGCGAGTCCACGGAGGGCTCCACCCATGAAGGGTCCACAAAGAAGCAACGTTGTCTATTCCATCACGGCCGTCGCCCATGAAGGACTTTCCTCACTAGCGGTAGATCTTCACGAAGTAGGCGATCTCCTTGCCCTTACAAACTCCTTGGTTCAACTCCACAATCTTGTTGGAGGCTCCCAAGTGACACCTAGCCAATCTAGGAGACACCACTCTCCAAGAAGTAACAAATGGTGTGTTGATGATGAACTCCTTGCTCTTGTGCTTCAAATGATAGTCTCCCCAACACTCAACTCTCTCTCACAGGATTTGGATTTGATGGAAAGAAGATTTGAGTGGAAAGCAACTTGGGAAAGGCTAGAGATCAAGATTCATATGGTTGGAATGGAATATCTTGGCCTCAACACAAGTGTAGGTGGTTCTCTCTCAGAAAATGTGTATTGGAAGTGTACGTATGTTCTGATGGCTCTCTCACAGAATGAAGAGTGGGTGGAGGGGTATATATAGCCTCCACACAAAATCTAACCGTTACACTCAATTTACCAATCTCGGTGAGACCGAAGGGAAAAACTCGGTTGGACCGATTTAGTAAACCTAGTGACCGTTAGGGTTTTCGGTGGGACCGACTAGTTCAACTCGGTGGAACCGATGTGCTAGGGTTAGGGTAAAACCAAAACTTGGTTTGACCGATTACTCAAACTCGGTGGGACCGATTTGGGTAATAAGCGAAATAGAGAGTTGGCCAAGCAAACTCGGTGGGGCCGATTGCATATCTCGGTGGGACCGAAAATATTGCAACAGGTAACAGAGAGTTTCAAGCCCATCTCGGTGAGACCGAGATCCCATCGGTGAGACCGAACTGATTAGGGTTTCTGGCAGTGGCTATGTTAACTGAACTCGATGGCTCCGGATAGAAAGAATCGGTGGGGCTGAGTTTGACTTTTGGTTTAGGTCATATGTGGATGTGGGAAGGTAGTTGATGGTTTTGGAGCATATCACTAAGCACTTTGAGCAAGCAAGCCATTAAGCAACACCTCATCCCCTCTTGATAGTATTGGCTTTTCCTATAGACTCAATGTGATCTTGGATCACTAAAATAGAAAATGTAGAGTCTTGATCTTGAAGCTTGAGCCAATCCTTTATCCTTAGCATCTTGAAGGGGTTCCACATCCTCTAGTCCATGCCACTCCATTGTTGAACTTATCTGAAACATACTAGGTAAAAGTGTTAGTCCAACAAGAGATATGTTGACATTAATTACCAAAACCACCCAGGGAGCACTTGTGCTTTCACTTTTGTTCCACCATGATGACAAATGCTTCATAGCATGCTCTTATCCACATTTTTTTATAAAATTGCTTAAACTTGCATATGTCATCCGCATCATGATAGTCACATTTAAAATGTTTAAAATTGTTGTTGCTTTAAATTGCTAAATGCATATGGGGATTTACCGGAATTGTTATTTGATGTTCTCGGCCCCATTTAAATTGTTTAGATAGTATAGTTTTGTTATGCTTCACCTCTTGCCATGTTAACCAACATTTAAATTTGTTGAGTATCTAACCGGGAGTGAACTAAATAATTGATGTGGTGTTTTGTCAATATGCAACTCGTTGCATATTGAGCTCCACTTAATTTGTAGTTTTGTTTGTTGCACTTTGCCATGCCATGCATATTTAAACCGGACATGCATCATCCTTGGTTGTGCATTATGCCATGTTTATGTGATGGTGGTTTACTGTGTTGCTTGCTTCTTTCCGGGTTGCTTCTCTCATTAGCTTCAGTTTCGTTCCGGAGTTGTGAGGGTTCGTTCGACTACGTCCGTTTGTCTTCTTCATGGACTCGTTCTTCTTCCTTGCGGGATTTTAGGCAAGATGACCATACCCTCGAAATCACTTCTATCTTTGCTTGCTAGTTGTTCACTCTATTGCCATGCCGTGCTATCTACCACTTGCTATATCATGCCTCCCATATTGCCATGTCAAGCCTCTAACCCACCTTCGTAGCAAACCGTTGTTTGGCTTGTTACCGCTTTTCCTCAGCCCCTCTTATAGCGTTGCTAGTTGCAGGTGAAGTTGAAGTTTGTTCTATGTTGGAACATGGATATGTTGGGATATCACAATATCTATTATTTTAATTAATGCATCTATATACTTGGTAAAGGGTGGAAGGCTCGGCCTTATGCCTGGTGTTTTGTTCCACTCTAGCCGCCCTAGTTTCCGTCATACCGGTGTTATATTCCTTGATTTTGCGTTCCTTACGTGGTTGTGTGTTATGGGAACCCCTTGATAGTTCGCTTTGAATAAAACTCCTCCAGCAAGGCCCAACCTTGGTTTTACATTTTCCTAACAACCTATAACCTTCCTTTGGGTTTTCGCAAGCCCGAGGGTCATCTTTATTTTAACCCCCCGGGCCAGCGCTTCTCTAAGTGTTCGTCCGAACTGGGCGATGTCCGGCGCCGCCTGGGCAACCAGGGTCTATGCCAACCCGGCGTCTTTCCCATCCGGTGTGCCCTAAGAACGAGATATGTGCAGCTCCTATCGGGATTTGTCGGCACATTCAGGCGGCTTTGCTGGTCTTGTTTTTCCATTGTCGAAATGTCTTGTAACCGGGATTCTGAGACTGATCGAGTCTTCCCGGGAGACGAAATATCCTTCGTTGACCGTGAGAGCTTGTGATGGGCTAAGTTGGGACACCCCTGCAGGGTTTGAACTTTCGAAAGTCGTGCTCGCAGTTATGTGGCAAATGGGAATTTGTTAATGTCCGGTTGTAGAGAACTTGACACTTAACTTAATTAAAATGCATCAACCGCGTGTGTCACTGTGATGGTATCTTCTCGGCGGAATCCGGGAAGTGAACACGGTCTTGTGTTATGCTTGAACGTAAGTTGCTTTCAGGATCACTTCTAGTTCACGACCATTGTGTTGCTTCTCTTCTCGCTCTTATTTGTGTATGTTAGCCACCATATATGCTTAGTGCTTGCTGCAGCTCCACCTCAATACCCTATCCTACCCATAAGCTTAAATAGTCCTGATCTCACGGGTGTGAGATTGTTGAGTCCTCGTGATTCACAGATACTTCCAAACAATTGCAGGTGCCGATGATTCCAGTGCAGGTGACGCAACCCAGCTCAAGTGGGAGCTTGATGAAGATCTTGATCGTTGTTTTGTTTCGTTTCCTGTTGATCAGTAGTGGAGCCCAGTTGGGACGATCGAGAATCTACCATTTGGGGTTGTCTTCTTTTCTTTTGGTTCCGTAGTCGGACCTTGATTGTATTCTGGATGATGTATGTTTAACTTGTTATATGTGTGAAGTGGCGATTGTAAGCCAACTCTTTATCCCTTTCTTATTCAGTACATGGGATTGTGTGAAGATTACCCCTCTTGTGACAAACCTACCATGCAGCTGCCTCTAAGTCCTGCCCCGACACGTGGGAGATATAGCTGCATTGTGGGTGTTACAATAAGTCTGTTGCTCGCTCCATTGTTCCAGAGAACGGAGTCTTAATCATCTTGCCCATGAGGCATGGTTCGCAAGCATCAAGTGATTCATAATCAAGAGATTCCAAAAGCCCACCAGCATGGAGTTTCTTCATGCGCTTTACACAAATATGACTTAAACGGAAGTGCCACAAATAAGTTGCATTATCATTATTAAACTTATATCTTTTGGCTTCAATACTATGAATATGTGTATCACTAATATCAAGATTCAATAAAAATAGAGCACTCATTAAGGGTGCATGGCCATAAAAGATATTACTCATATAAATAGAACACCCATTATTCTCTGATTTAAATGAATAACTGTCTCGCATCAAACAAGATCCAGATATAATGTTCATGCTTAACGCTGGCACCAAATAACAATTATTCAGGTCTAAAACTAATCCCGAAGGTAGATGTAGAGGTAGCGTGCCAACCGCGATCACATCGACTTTGGAACCATTTCCCACGCGCATCGTCACCTCATCTTTAGCCAATCTTCGCTTAATCGGTAGCCCCTGTTTCGAGTTGCAAATATGAGCAACAGAACTGGTATCAAATACCCAGGTGTTACTGCGAGCATTTAGTAATATACACATCAATAACATGTATATCGAATATACCTTTCACTTTGCCATCCTTCTTATTCGCCAAATACTTGGGGCAGTTCTACTTCCAGTGACCAGTCCCTTTGCAGTAGAAGCACTCAGTCTCAGGCTTAGGTCCAGACTTGGGCTTCTTCACTGGAGCAGCAACTTGCTTGCCGTTCTTCTTGAAGTTCCCCTTCTTCCCTTTGCCCTTCTTCTTGAAACTATTGGTCTTGTTGACCATCAACACTTGATGCTCCTTCTTGATTTCTACCTCTGCAGCCTTTAGCATTGCGAAGAGCTCGGGAATTGTCTTATCCATCCCTTGCATATTATAGTTCATCATGAAGCTTTTGTAGCTTGGTGGCAGTGATTGAAGAACTCTGTCAATGACACTATCATCAGGAAGATTAACTCCTAGTTGAGTCAAGTGGTTGTGGTACCCAGACATTCTGAGTATATGTTCACTGACAGATCTATTCTCCTCCATCTTGTAGCTATAGAACTTATTGGAGACTTCATATCTCTCAATTCGGGCATTTGCTTGAAATATTAACTTCAACTCCTGGAACATCTCATATGCTCCATGACTTTCAAAACGTCGTTGAAGTCCTGATTCTAAGCCGTAAAGCATGGCACACTGACCTATTGAGTAGTCATCAGCTTTGCTCTGACAGACGTTCATAACATCGGGTCTTGCTCCTACAGCGGGCTTTGCACCTAGTGGTGCTTCCAGGACGTAATTCTTCTACGTAGCAATGATGATAATCCTCAAGTTACGGACCCAGTCCATGTAGTTGCTACCATCATCTTTCAACTTAGCTTTCTCTAGGAACATATTAAAATTCAAAGGAATAATAGCACATGCCATTTATCTACAACAACATAGACATGCAAAATACTATCAAGTACTAAGTTCATGATAAATTAAAGTTCAATTAATCATATTACTTAAGAACTCCCACTTAGGTAGACATCTCCTAGTCATCTAAATGATCACGTGATCCATATCAACAAAGCCATGTCCGATCATCACGTGAGATGGATAAGTTTTCAAGTGAACATCACTATGTTGATCATATCTACTATATGATTCACGCTCGACCTTTCGGTCTCGGTGTTCTGAGGCCATATCTGCATATGTTAGGCTCGTCAAGTTTAACCCGAGTATTCTGCGTGTGCAAAACTGGCTTGCACCCATTGTATGTGAACGTAGAGCTTATCACACCCAATCATCACGTGGTGTCTCGGCACGATGAACTGTAGCAACGGTGCATACTCAGGGAGAACACTTATACCTTGAAATTTAGTGAGAGATCATCTTATAATGCTACTGCCGTACTAAGCAAAATAAGATGCATAAAGGATAAACATCACATGCAATCAAAATAAGTGATATGATATGGCCATCATCATCTTGTGCCTTTGATCTCCATCTCCAAAGCACCATCATGATCACCATCATCACCGTCTTGACACCTTGATCTCCATCGTAGCATCGTTGTCATCTCGCCAACTATTGCTTCTACGACTATCGCTACCGCTTAGTGCTACCTCTTGAGCACTGCGTTGGTTTTCCCTTGAAGAGGAGAGGGTGATGCAACAAAGTAGCGTAAGTATTTCCCTCAGTTTTTGAGAACCAAGGTATCAATCCAGTAGGAGATCACGCTCAAGTCCCACACACCTACACAAAGAAATAAGAACCTTGCAACCAACGCGATAAAGGGGTTGTCAAGCCCTTCAGGTCACTTACGAGAGTGAGATCTGATAGATATGATAAGATAATATTTTTGGTATTTTTATGATAAAGATGCAAAGTAAAATAAAAGGCAAAATAAATAACTAAGTATTGGAAGATTAATATGATGGAAGATAGACCTGGGGCCATAGGTTTCACTAGTAGCTTCTCTCAAGAGCATAAGTATTATGGTGGGTAAACGAATTACTGTCGAGCAATTGATAGAATTGAGCATAGTTATGAGAATATCTAGGTATGATCATGTATATAGGCATCATGTCTGAGACAAGTAGACCGAAACGATTCTGCATCTACTACTATTACTCCACAGATCGACTGCTATCCAGCATGCATCTAGAGTATTAAGTTCATAAGAACAAAGTAATGCTTTAAGGAAGATGACATGATGTAAAGGGATAAACTCATGCGATATGATATAAACCCCATCTTTTTATCCTCGATGGCAACAATACAATACGTGTCGATTCCCTTTCTGTCACTAGGATTGAGCACCACAAGATTGAACCCAAAGCTAAGCACTTCTCCCATTGCAAGAAAGATCAATCTAGTAGGCCAAACCAAACTGATAATTCGAAGAGACTTGCAAAGATAAACCAATCATACATAAAAGAATTCAGAGGAGAATCAAATATTGTTCATAGATAATATGGATCATAAACCCAGAATTCATCGGATCTCGACAAACACACTGCAAAAGAAGATTACATCGAATAGATCTCCAAGAGAATCGAGGAGAACTTTATACTGAGATCCAAAGAGAGAGAAGAAGCCATGTAGCTAATAACTATGGACCCTTAGGTCCAAAGTAAACTACTCACACATCACCGGAGAGGCCATGGAGTTGATGTAGAGGCCCTCCGTGATCAATGCCCCCTCCGGCAGAGCTCCGAAAAGGCCCCGAGATGGGATCTCTCGAGTACAGAAGGTTGCGGCGGTGGAATTAGGTTTTCGTGGTGCTCCTGGATGTTTGGGGGGTACGTGGATATATATAGGAGGAACAAGTACGTCGGTGGAGCAACGGAGGGCCCACGAGGGTGGAGGGCGCGCCCAGGGGGGTAGGCACGCCCCCTGCCTCGTGCCTTTCTCCATTGTTTCTTGACAGCCACTCCAAGTCTCCTGGGTCACATTTGTTGAGAAAATCACGTTCCCGAAGGTTTCATTCCATTTGGACTCCATTTGATATTCCTTTTCTTCGAAACCCTAAAATAGGCAAAAAAACAGCAATTTGGGTTAGGCCTCCGGTTAGTAGGTTAGTCCCAAAAATGATATAAAAGTGTAAAATAAAGCCCATTAACATCCAAAATAGATAATATAATAGCATGGAGCAATCAAAAATTATAGATACGTTGGATACGTATCAAGCATCCCCTAGTTTAATTCCTGCTCGTCCTCGAGTAGGTAAATGATAAAAGAAGAATTTTTGATGTGGAATGCTTTCTAACATATTTCTCAATGTAATTTTTCTTTATTGTGGCATGAATGTTCAGATCCGAAAGATTCAAGATAAATGTTTAATATTGACATAAAAATAATAATACTTCAAGCATACTAACTAAGCAATTATGTCTTCTCAAAATAACATGGCCAAAGAAAGTTATCCCTACAAAATCATATAGTCTGGCTATGCTCTATCTTCACCACACAAAATATTTAAATCATGCACAACCCCAATGACAAGCCAAGCAATTGTTTCATACTTTTGATGTTCTCAAAATTTTTCAATCTTCACGCAATATATGAGCGTGAGCCATGGATATAGCACTATGGTGGAATAGAATGGTGGTTGTGGAGAAGACAAAAAGGTAGAAGATGGTCTCACATCAACTAGGCGTATCAACGGGCTATGGAGATGCCCATCGGATGCACTAGAGCTATAAGTATATGCAAGCTCAACAAAAGAAACTAAGTGAGTGTGCATCCAACTTGCTTGCTCACGAAGACCTAGGGCATTTTGAGGAAGCCCATCATTGTAATATACAAGCCAAGTTCTATATTGAAAAAAATTCCCACTAGTATAAGAAAGTGATATCATAGGAGACTCTCTATATGAAGAACATGGTGCTACTTTGAAGCACAAGTGTGGAAAAAGGATAGTAACATTGTCCCTTCTCTCTTTTTCTCTCGTTTTTATTTGGGCCTTCTTTTTTCTTTTCTTTTTGGCCTCTTTTATCTTCTTTTTTTTCGTCCGGAGTGTCATCCCAACTTGTGGGGGAATCATAGTCTCCATCATCCTTTCCTCACTTGGGACAATGCTCTAATAATGACGATCATCACACTTTATTTACTTACAACTCAAGAATTACAACTCAATACTTAGAACAAAATATGACTCTATGTGAATGTGCTCGGCAGTGTACCGGGATGTGCAATGATGCATGAGTGACATGCATGAAAGAATTATGAATGGTGGCTTTGCTACAAATACGATGTCAACTACATGATCATGCAAGCAATATGACAATGATGAAGCGTGTCATAATAACGGAACGGTGGAAAGTTGCATGGCAATATATCTCGGAATGGCTATGGAAATGCCATAATAGGTAGGTATGGTGGCTGTTTTGAGGAAGGTATATGGTGGGTTTATGGTACCGGCGAAAGTTGCGCGATACTAGAGAGGCTAGCAATGGTGGAAGGGTGAGAGTGCATATAATCCATGGACTCAACATTAGTCATAAAGAACCCACATACTTATTGCAAAAATCTATTAGTTATCGAAACAAAGTATTACGCGCATGCTCCTAGGGGGATAGATTGGTAGGAAAAGAACATCGCTCGTCCCCGACCGCCACTCATAAGGAAGACAATCAATAAATAAATCATGCTTCGACTTCATCAGATAACGGTTCACCATACGTGCATGCTACGGGAATCACAAACTTCAACACAAGTATTTCTCAAATTCACAACTACTCAACTAGCATGACTCTAATATCACCATCTCCATATCTCAAAACAATTATCAAGTTTCAAACTTCTCATAGTATTCAATGCACTTATATGATTTTTTTATTATTGCCATGTTGTTCTAAAGGACTCTCAAAATAATATAAGTGAAGCATGAGAGAACAATAGTTTCTATAAAACAAATCCACCACCGTGCTCTAAAAGATATAAGTGAAGCACTAGAGCAAAAACTATATAGCTCAAAAGATATAAGTGAAGCACATAGAGTATTCTAATAAATTTCAATTCATGTGAGTCTCTCTCAAAAGGTGTGTACAGCAAGGGTGATTGTGGTAAACTAAAAAGAAAAGACTCAAATCATACAAGACGCTCCAAGCAAAACACATATCATGTGGTGAATAAAAATATAGCTCCAAGTAAAGTTACCGATAGATGAAGACGAAAGAGGGGATGCCTTCTGGGGCATCCCCAAGCTTAGGCTTTTTGGTGTCCTTGGATTTTACCTTGGGGTGCCATGGGCATCCCCAAGCTTAGGCTCTTGCCACTCCTTGTTCCATAATCCATCAAATCTTTACCCAAATCTTGAAAAATTCACAACACAAAACTCAAAATAGAAAATATCATGAGCTCCGTTAGCGAAAGAAAACAAAACACCACTTCAAGGTTATTGGCGTTCTAGGAACGGGGGTCCCCAGACTTGCCTGCCTGCGGCCCATGGCGCGGCTATGTTGGGAGGCCTGTACGACCCATCTTCATCGACAAGGAGCCAAGACCCTCGCGAGGGGCCAAGCCTCGTGAGGCGGACGATGCAAGACCTCCTCAGGAGTGGCCTGACTAGGCTGCCTCGCGAGGAGCGGAGATATCAAGGCAGGGAGAACCCCGCGAGGCTCTCGTGACGTGAGCCATGACGATCGACACCAGGTGGGAGCCAGGAGGGCGCCAGCGTGCGCAGTGTCCTTGCTTCCTCTTTTGTGCTAAGGGAGCAAGCGCAGGCGCGGAGTATCGAGACATCAAGCAAAGGTTTCCATATTGGTGCAACGAGACCAAGACTCGCAGGATGGCAGGACAGAGGTCACCGTGGAGCCCAAGACGGCGTCATCATCAGAACCTTTGGCAGGCAAAGACCACCTTTTGTCAGGATAGCTCGTACTAGCTGTCCCCTTTCAAATTGGCCGCCATTGTTGGCTCCCTTCCCACTCAATATTTGGGAAGAGGACCAGGGCCTCTATGAATAGAACTAGCCACCACAAATAGAAGGGGGGGATCAAGAGCCAACCCTTAGCCACACCGAACACAAGAACACCTCAACCTCAAGAGGCTGTTCTTCCCCTTGTACTGTTCATCATCAGCCCAAGAGGCAATCCACCACCACACTGGAGTAGGGTGTTACACCACAATGGTGGCCCGAACCAGTATAAATATCGTGTCTTTGTGTTGCGAGTGCGTCGAGTTCGTCCGCGAGACCTTAGCGTGCTAGGGCGTAGATCGGTAGAAGGGAAGGAACTTGGCGCGCACCCCAGTGTTCGAACCTTAAGGGTCTGCTGGAACCCCAGACCCGACATTTGGCACGCCAGGTAGGGGTGCGTCGTAGCCTCCCTTCCATCGATCGGTGCTCCGTCGTTCCCTCGCTCCGTCGTCCCCATGGTGGACGCTCGCCGCGCTCGAGCTGAGCACCGGGCTGCCCTCACCGCCCGCGTTGCTCAGACGGCTCCTGCGGCGGGCCACCTCATCATTCCCCGTCGCCTGCCGCCAACGCCGCCACCGGCCCGGCGGCGAACGAGCAGCAAGTGTCCTCGCTGCACCCATCGGTGCGGCAGGACGGCCACACCGCCACTCCATCGCTAACCCCGGCCGGTTCCTCATCACACGCACATCGCGTTCCCATGGACATGCAGGGCGCGCTCCTCATGGCGAACGTGGTCCTACGCTACCGCCCGATCGATGACCTCTACGAGGAATGGCTTGATCGCGCCGCTAAGCTCGTCCGCGCCGTAGGGGGCTCCCCGGTGCCGTCCCGCTCTCTACCTCGCCCTCCTCCAGCCACGGGCGGCGTGGCTCATGAAGTGCCTCCACCACCTCTTCCCCAAGACGGCGCCTTGGCGGTAAGGCGCGCTGCCCCACGGCGCGATCCACCATGCCCGGTGCCCGCGCGCGAAGAAAGAAGCTGCCAAGAAATTCGTCGGTCGCGAGAAGCTGCACCCGCGCTCCCCGCGCCGCCTCGCCAAGCCCGCGCGCTACCCGCGGTGGCGGTGCATGGGCCTCATCAAGTCCAAGCTCCACCTCTGAGACGGGCCCGGAAGACCACGGCCGGCTGCCGCGCCTTCACCCCAGAGCTGCATAGCGTCGCCTGGCCGGGCAAGTTCAAGCCGGATCTGCCTCCTCGCTACAACGGCACCCCTAACCCTGTGGAGTTCCTGCAGCTCTACGAGCTGAGCATCGAAGCGGCCAATGGCGACGAGAAAGACATGGCGAACTGGTTTCCTATGGCTCTCAAGGATGGTGCCCACTCCTGGCTCCTGAACCTGCCGCACGGCTCGATCTCCTCCTGGGACGAGATGTGTGACTGCTTCGTCGCCAACTTCCAGGGCACTGATACGTCTCCGTCGTATCTACTTTTCCAAACACTTTTGCCCTTGTTTCGGACTCTAACTTGCATGATTTGAATGGAACTAACCCAAACTGACGCTGTTTTCAGCAGAATTACCATGGTGTTATTTATGTGCAGAAAACAAAAGTTCTCGGAATGACCTGAAACTTCACGGAACATCTTTTTGGAAATAATAAAAAATCCTTGCAAATGATGAAGACCAGGGGGCCCACACCCTAGCCACGAGGGTGGGGGGCGCCCCTACCTCGTGGGCCCCCTGGAGCTCCTCCAACCTCAACTCCAACTCCATATATTTGCTTTCATGGAGAAAAAAATCAGCGAGAACGATTCATCACGTTTTACGATACGGAGCTGCCGCCAAGCCCTAAAACCTCTCGGGAGGGCTGATCTGAAGTCCGTTCAGGGCTCCGGAGAGGGGAATCCATCGCCATCGTCATCATCAACCATCCTCCATCACCAATTTCATGATGCTCACCGCTGTGCGTGAGTAATTCCATCATAGGCTTGCTGGACGGTGATGGGTTGGATGAGATTTATCATGTAATCGAGTTAGTTTTGTTAGGGTTTGATCCCTAGTATCCACTATCTTCTGAGATTGACGTTGCTATGACTTTGCTATGCTTAATGCTTGTCACTAGGGCCCGAGTGCCATGATTTCACATCTAAACCTATTATGTTTTCATCAATATATGAGAGTTCTTGATCCTATCTTGCAAGTCTATAGTCACCTATTATGTGTTATGATCCGTTAACCCGAAGTGACAATAATCGGGATACTTACCGGTGATGACCGTAGTTTCAGGAGTTCATGTATTCACTATGTGTTAATGCTTTGGTCCAGTACTCTATTAAAAGGAGGCCTTAATATCCCTTAGTTTCCGCCAGGACTCCGCTGCCACGGGAGGGTAGGACAAAAGATGTCATGCAAGTTCTTTTCCATAAGCACGTATGACTATATTCGGAATACATGCCTACATAGATGAATTGGAGCTAGTTCCGTGTCACCCTAGGTTATGACTGTTACATGATGAACCACATCCGACATAATTCTCTATCACCGATCCATTGCCTACGAGCTTTCCATATATTGTTCTTCGCTTATTTACTTTTCCGTTCCTATTGCTATCATCACCACCAAATACCAAAAACATTACTTTTGTTACCGTTACCTTTTGCTATTGTTACCATTACTATCATATTACTTTGCTACTAAATACTTTGCTGCAGATATTAAGTTTCCAGGTGTGGTTGAATTGACAACTCAGCTGCTAATACTTGAGAATATTCTTTGGCTCCCCTTGTGTCGAATCAATAAATTTGGGTTAAATACTCTACCCTCGAAAACTATTGTTATCCCCTATACTTGTGGGTTATCAGGCACTCGCGACCGCCAGCCGGCCGTGGGTGACCCGCGCCGCATCAAGAAACAACTAGGAGAGACCCTCCAGAAGTACATCCAGCGCTTCAACAACACTCGCCTCAAAATCCCCAAGGTTACGGACGAGGCCATCATCTCCGCGTTCTCTGACGGCGTCCGCGACATCAAGATGAAGGAGGAGCTCGCTATCCACGAGGAGCTGTGCACATCTCAGGAGCTGTTCAACCTGGCGACGAAGTGCGCGAGAGCTGAGGAGAGGTGCCTCTCCCTCCTCGAGCTGCCAGCTGCGGGTGCAGAAGAGTAGAAGGCCAAGGCCAAGGACGTGAAGCGCAAGGAAGCAACCATGCTCGCATCGAAGCCAGACACCAAGCGAGGCAGAGACCAGCCCGAGTCGTCCAAGAGCAGCCGACCATTATGTGCCTTCCACAACCTGAACACCCACAACACCAGTGACTGTCAAGAACTCAGAGCCATTCGCGAAGGATGCTTCGGTCGACGCCTCGAGCGCAGCGACCGGGGCTACGGCTGAGGAGGAGGATGTGGAGGCAGACGCTGGGACGACCGCGGCCAGCACCAGGAGTGGCGCGATAGGCCTCGTGAGGTCCGCTGGCAGGATCATCCTCGCGGGGGCGCCTGGAGGGACCAGCCTCATGAGGATCGCCCTCAGGGCAACGCCGGTCTACCCCCGTTGCCGCCACCACCAAGAAGGAATGATGACCACCATCAAGACTAGGGGGCTGGGGGCTTCCAGGAGCCGCGTGCAATCGCATGCATCTTGGGCGGCGCTCAGGCCCTAGCCTCACAGCGCAGCTTCAAACAATTCGCTCGTGAGGTGAATGCAGTCATCCCCAAGCTCGAGGCCACACGCCCGCTCAGGTGGCCCCAGTGCGCCATCACCTTCAACTCGGCAGATCAGCTCAAGTGCGCAGCCACGGTTGGAATCCTCCCGATGCTTTGTTCACCATTCATCAGCAACATGCAAGTTACCAAGACCCTCATTGACGGTGGCGCAGGGCTCAACATCCTGTCCGTCGACACATTCGACAACCTCCAAGTGCCATATGAGCAGCTTCAACCTACCAAGCCTTTCTCAGGAGTGACCGACGGTTCCACCACACCGATAGGGGCAGATCCGCCTCCCTGTCACCTTTGGGGAACACAAGAACTACCACACCGAGCTCATCGACTTTTATGTCGCGCACATCCGTCTGCCATACAACGCCATCCTCGGGTATCCAGCCCTGGCCAAGTTCATGGCGGTGACGCACCACGATTACATTGTCCTGAAGATGCCGGGAAGCGGCGGAATCATCACGGTCCCGTGCGAAGAGAGGGATGCGGTGTGCTCCCTCGAGCGCGCCTTTCAAGCTGCCGCAATCGACGACCCCAACAGCAAGAGCGACAATCCTCCCGAGGCCATTGATGACCCACAAGTATAGGGGATCTATCGTAGTCCTTTCAATAAGTAAGAGTGTCGAACCCAACAAGGAGCAGAAGGAAATGATAAACAGTTTTCAGCAAGGTATTCTCTGCAAGTACTGAAATAATTGGTAACAGATTTGGTGATGAGATAATTTGTAACGAGCAACAAGTAACAAAAGTAAATAAAGTGCAGCAAGGTGGCCCAATCCTTTTTGTAGCAAAGGACAAGCCTGGACAAACTCTTATATAAGGAAAAGCGCTCCCGAGGACACATGGGAATATCGTCAAGCTAGTTTTCATCACGTTCATATGATTCATGTTCGGTACTTTGATAATTTGATATGTGGGTGGACCGGTGCTTGGGTGCTGTTCTTACTTGAACAAGCATCCCACTTATGATTAACCTCTATTGCAAGCATCCGCAACTACAACAAAAGTATTAAGGTAAACCTAACCATAGCATGAAACATATGGATCCAAATCAGCCCCTTACGAAGCAACGCATAAACTAGGGTTTAAGCTTCTGTCACTCTAGCAACCCATCATCTACTTATTACTTCCCAATGCCTTCCTCTAGGCCCAAATAATGGTGAAGTGTTATGTAGTCAACATTCACATAACACTACTAGAGGCTACACAACATGCATCTCATCAAAATATCGAACAAATACCAAATTCACATGACTACTAATAGCAAGACTTCTCCCTTGTCCTCAGGAACAAACGTAACTACTCACAAAGCATATTCATGTTCATAATCAGAGGGGTAATAATATGCATAAAGGATCTGAACATATGATCTTCCACCAATTAAACCAATTAGCATCAATTACAAGGAGTAATTAACACTACTAGCTGTTGGGGAACGTAGCATAAATTCAAAATTTTCCTACGTGTCAACAAGATCTATCTATGGAGTCATCTAGCAACGAGGGAGGAGTGGATCTACATACCCTTGTAGATCGCGCGCGGAAGCGTTCAAGAGAACGGGGTTGATGGAGTCGTACTCGTCGTGATCCAAATCACCGATGATCCTAGCGCCGAACGGACGGCACCTTCGTGTTCAACACACGTACGGAGCAGCGACGTCTCCTCCTTCTTGATCCAGCAAGGGGGGAGGAGAGGTTAATGGAGATCCAGCAGCACGACGGCGTGGTGGTGGAAGTAGCGGGATTCCAACAGGGCTTCGCCAAGCGCTGTGGGAGGAGGGAGATGTGTCATGGGAGGGAGAGGGAGGCGCCAGGGCTTAGGTATGGTTGCCCTCCCTTCCCCCCACTATATATAGGGCCAAGGGAGAGGGGGAGGGCTCAGCCTTGCCCCTTCCTCCAAGGAAGGGTGCGGCCAAGGGGGGGGGGAGGAGTCCATCCTCCCCAAGGCACCTCGGAGGTGCCTTCCCCCTTTAGGACTCTCCCCTCCTCTTGTCCCTTTGGCGCATGGGCCTCTAGGGGCTGGTTCCCTTGGCCCATGTAGGCCAAGGCGCACGCCCTACAGCCCATGTGGCCCCCCGGGGCAGGTGGCCCCACCCGGTGGACCCCCGGGACCCTTCCGGTGGTCCCGGTACAATACCGATGACCCCGAAACTTGTCCCGATGGCCGAAATAGCACTTCCTATATATAATTCTTTACCTCCGGACCATTCCAAAACTCCTCGTGACGTCCGGGATCTCATCTGGGACTCCGAACAACTTTCGGGTTACCGCATACTAATATCTCTATAACCCTAGCGTCACCGAACCTTAAGTGTGTAGACCCTACGGGTTCGGGAGACATGCAGACATGACCGAGATGACTCTCTGGTCAATAACCAACAGAGGGATCTGGATACCCATGTTGGCTCCCACATGTTCCACGATGATCTCATCGAATGAACCACGATGTCAAGGACTTAATCAATCCCGTATACAATTCCCTTTATCTATCGGTATGATACTGGCCCGAGATTCGATCGTCGGTATCCCGATACCTTGTTCAATCTCGTTACCGGCAAGTCTCTTTACTCGTTCCGTAACACATCATCCCGTGATCAACTCCTTGATCACATTGTGCACATTATGATGATGTGCTATCGAGTGGGCCCAGAGATACCTCTCCGTCACACGGAGTGACAAATCCCAGTCTCGATTCGTGCCAACCCAACAGACACTTTCGGAGATACCCGTAGTGCACCTTTATAGTCACCCAGTTACGTTGTGACGTTTGGTACACCCAAAGCACTCCTACGGTATCCGGGAGTTGCACAATCTCATGGTCTAAGGAAATGATACTTGACATTAGAAAAGCTTTAGCATACGAACTACACGATCTTTGTGCTAGGCTTAGGATTGGGTCTTTGTCCATCACATCATTCTCCTAATGATGTGATCCCGTTATCAATGACATCCAATGTCCATGGTCAGGAAACCGTAACCATCTATTGATCAACGAGCCAGTCAACTAGAGGCTTACTAGGGACATGGTGTTGTCTATGTATCCACACATGTATCTGAGTTTCCTATCAATACAATTCTAGCATGGATAATAAACGATTATCATGAACAAGGAAATATAATAATAACTAATTTATTATTGCCTCTAGGGCATATTTCCAACAGTCTCCCACTTGCACTAGAGTCAATAATCCAGTTCACATCGATATGTGATTAACACTCAAGGTCACATCCCATGTGACTAACACCCAAAGAGTTTACTAGAGTCAATAATCTAGTTCACATTACCATGTGATTAACACTCGATGAGTTCTGGGTTTGATCATGTTATGCTTGTGAGAGATGTTATAGTCAATGGGTCTGAATCTTTCAGATCCGTGTGTGCTTTACAAATCTCTATGTCATCTCCTAGATGCAGCTACCACGTTCTATTTAGAGCTATTCCAAATAACTGTTGTACTATACGAATCCAGTTTACTACTCAGAATAATCTGGATTAGTGTCAAAGTTTGCATCGGCGTAACCCTTTACGACGAACTCTTTTACCACCTCCATAATTGAGAAAATTCCTTAGTCCACAAGTTACTAAGGATAACTTTGACCGCTGTCCTGTGATCCATTCTTAGATCACTCTTGTACCCCTTGACTGACTCATGGCAAGGCACATTTCAGGTGCGGTACACAGCATAGCATACTGTAGAGCCTATGTCTTAAGCATAGGGGACGACCTTCGTCCTTTCTCTCTATTCTGCCGTGGTCGAGCTTTAAGTCTTAACTTCATACCTTACAACTCAGGCAAGAACTCCTTCTTTGACTGATCCATCTTGAACACCTTCAAGATCATGTCAAGGTATGTGCTCATTTGAAAGTACCATTAAGAATTTTGATCTATCCTTATAGATCTTGATGCTCAATGTTCAAATAGCTTAATCCAGGATTTCCATTGAAAAAACACTTTCCAAATAACCCTATATGCTTTCCAGAAATTCTACGTCATTTCTGATCAACAATATGTCAACAACATATATTCATCAGAAATTCTATAGTGCTCCCACTCACTTATTTGGAAATACAAGTTTCTCATAAACTTTGTATACACCAAAATCTTTGATCATCTCATCAAAGCATACATTTCAACTCCGAGATGCTTACTCCAGTCCTTAGAAGGATTGCTGGAGCTTTGCATACTTATTAGCATCTTTCAGGATTGACAAAACCTTCCGGTTGTATCACATACAACCTTTCCTCAAAAATCGTCGAGGAAACAATGTTTTGACATCCTATCTGCAAGATTTCATAAACGATGCAGTAATTGCTAATATAATTCCAACAGACTCTTAGCATCGCTACGAGTGAGAAAGTCTCATCGTAGTCAACTCCTTGAACTTGTTGGAAAACATCTTAATGACAAGTCGAGCTTTCTTAATGGTGATACTTACCATCATTGTCTATCTTCCTTTTAAAATCCATCTGTACTCAACAGCCTTACGACCATCGAGCCGTTCTGCCAAAGTCTACACTTTGTTTTCATACATGGATCCTCTCTCGGATTTTTATGGCCTCGAGCCATTTTTGGAATCCGGGCCCACCATCGCTTCTCCATGGCTCGTAGGTTCATTGTTGTCTAGCAACATGACTTCCAAGACAGGATTACGTACCACTCTGAAGTAGTATGCATCCTTGTCATCCCACGAGGTTTGGTAGTGACTTGATCTGAAGTTTTATGATCACTATCATAAGCTTCCACTTCAATTGGTGAAGGTGCCACAGGAACAACTCCTGTGCCCTGCCACACACTAGTTGAAGAGACGGTTCAATAACCTCATCAAGTCTCCACCATCCTCCCACTCAATTCTTTTGAGAGAAACTTTTCCTCGAGAAAGGACCCGATTCTAGAAACAATCCCTTATTGCTTTCGGATCTGAGACAGGAGGTATACCCAACTGTTTTGGGTGTCCTAGGAAGATGCATTTATCCGCTTTGGGTTCGAGTTTATCAGCCTGAAACTTTTTCACATAAGCGTCGCAGCCCCAAACTTTTAAGAAATGATAGCTTAGGTTTCTCTAAACCATAGTTCATACGGTGTCATCTCATCGGAATTACGTGGTGCCCTATTTAAAGTGAATGTGGTTGTCTCTAATGCCTAACCCATAAACTATCGTGGTAATTCGATAAGAGACATCATGGTATGCATCATATCCAATAGGGTGCAGTTATGATGTTCGGACACACCATCACACTATGGTGTTCCAGGCTGTATTAGTTGTGAAACAATTTCCACAATGTCTTAATTCTGTGCCAAACTCGTAATTCAGATATTCATCTCTATGATCATATCATAGATATTTTATCCTCTTGTCACGACGATCTTTCAACTTCACCCTGAAATTACTTGAACCTTTCAATAATTCAGACTCGTGATTTATCAAGTAAATGTACTCAACATCTACTCAAATCATCTGTGAAGTAAGAACATAACGATATCCACTACACGCCTCAGCACTCATTGGACTGCACACATCAAAATGTATTACTTCCAACAAGTTGCTTTCTAGTTCCATTTTACTGAAAACGAGGCTTTCAGTCATCTTGCCCATGTGGTATGATTTGCATGTCTCAAGTGATTCAAAATCAAGTGAGTCCAAACGGTCCATTTGCATGGAGTTTCTTCATGCATATACACCAATAGACATGGTTCGCATGCCTCAAACTTTTCAAAACGAGTGAGTCCAAAGATCCATCAACATGGAGCTTCTTCATGCGTTTTATACCGATATGACTTACGTGGCAGTGCCACAAGTAGGTGGTGCTATCATTACTATCCTATATCTTTTGGCATGAACATGTGTATCACTACGATCGAGATTCAAAAACATTCATTTTAGGTGCAAGACCATTGAAGGTATTATTCAAATAAACAGAGTAACCATTATTCTCCTTAAATGAATAACCGTATTGCGATAGACATAATCCAATCATGTCTATGCTCAACGCAAACACCTATCTCGATGGTAGAGGGAGCGTGCGATGCTTGATCACATCAAGCTTGGGAAAAACTTCCAACACTTATCGCCAGCTCACCTTTAGCTAGTCTCCGTTTATTCCCTAGCTTTTATTTCGAGTTACTAACACTTAGCAACCGAACCGGTATCTAATACCCTGGTGCTACTAGGAGTACTAGTAAAGTACACATTAATATAATGTATATCCAATATACTTCTATCGACAGCCTTCTCATCTACCAAGTATCTAGGGTGGTTCTGCTTCAGTGGCTGTTCCCCTTATTACAGAAGCACTTAGTCTCGGGTTTGGGTTCAACCTTGGGTTTCTTCACTAGAGCAGCAGCTGATTTGCCATTTCATGAAGCATCCCTTTTTGCCCTTGCCCTCCTTGAAACTAGTGGTTTCACAAACCATCAACAATTGATGCTTCTTCTTGATTTCTACTTTTGTGGTGTCAAACATCGCGAATATCTCAAGGATCATCATATATGTCCCTGATATATTATAGTTCATCACGAAGCTCAAGCAGCTAGGTGGTAATGACTTCGGGGAAACATCACTATCTTATCTGGAAGATCAACTCCCACTCAATTCAAATGATTGTTGTACTCAGACAATCTGAGCACAAGTTCAACAATTGAGCTTTTCTCCCTTAGTTTGCAGGCTAAGAAAATCGTCGGAGGTCTTATACCTCTTGACGTGGGCACGAGCCTAAAATCCCAATTTCAGCCCTCGAAACATCTCATATGTTTTGCGACGTTTCAAAAACGTCTTCGGTGCCACAATTCTAAACCGTTTAACTGAACTATCACGTAGTTATCAAAATGTGTATGTCAGATGTTCGCAACATCCACAGACGATGTTCGAGGTTCAGCACACTGAGCGGTGCATTAAGGACATAAGCCTTCAATGAAGCAATGAGGACAATCCTCAGTTTACGGACCTAGTCCGCATAATTGCTACTATCAACTTTCAACTAAATTTTCTCTAGGAACATATCTAAACAGTAGAATAGAAGCGCGAGCTACGACATAATTTGCGAAGACCTTTTGACTATGTTCAGGATAATTAAGTTCATCTTATGAACTCCCACTCAGATAGACATCCCTCTAGTCATCTAAGTGATTACATGATCCGAGTCAACTAGGCCGTGTCCGATCATCACGTGAGACGGACTAGTCAACATCGGTGAACATCTTCATGTTGATCGTATCTACCATACGACTCATGCTCGACCTTTCGGTCTTCTGTGTTCCGAGGCCATGTCTGTACACATGCTAGGCTCGTCAAGTCAACCTAAGTGTTTTGCGTGTGTAAATCTGTCTTACACCCGTTGTATGTGAACGTTAGAATCTATCACACCCGATCATCACGTGGTGCTTCGAAACAACGAACTGTCGCAACGGTGCACAGTTAGGGGGAACACTTTCTTGAAGTTTTAATGAGGGATCATCTTATTTACTACCGTCGTTCTAAGCAAATAAGATGTATAAACATGATAAATATCACATGCAATCAAATAATAGTGACATGATATGGCCAATATCATATAGCTCCTTTGATCTCCATCTTGGGGCTCCATGATCATCTTGTCACCGGCATGACACCATGATCTCCATCATCATGATCTCTATCATCGTGTCTTCATGAAGTTGTATCGTCAACTATTACTTCTACTACTATAGCTAACGGTTAGCAATAAAGTAAAGTAATTACATGACGTTTATGTTGACACGCAGGTCATAAATAAATTAAGACAACTCCTATGGCTCCTGCCGGTTATCATACTCATCGACATGCAAGTCGTGATTCCTATTACAAGAACATGATCAATCTCATACATCACATATATCATTCGTCACATCCTTTTGGCCATATCACATCACATAGCATACCCTGCAAAAACAAGTTAGACGTCCTCTAATTGTTGTTTGCATGTTTTACGTGGCTGCTATGGGTTTCTAGCAAGAACGTTTCTTACCTACGCAAAGACCACAACGTGATATGCCAATTGCTATTTACCCTTCATAAGGACCCTTTTCATCGAATCTGATCCGACTAAAGTGGGAGAGACAGACACCCGCTAGCCACCTTGTGCAACTAGTGCATGTCTGTCGGTGGAACCAGTCTCACGTAAGAGTACGTGTAAGGTCGGCCCGGGCCGCTTCATCCCACAATGCCACCGAATCAAGATTGGACTAGTAATGGCAAGCATATTGAACAAAATCAACGCCCACAACTACTTTGTGTTCTACTCGTGCATAGAAACTACGCATAGACCTAGCTCATGATGCCACTGTTGGGGAACGTAGCATAAATTCTAAATTTTCCTACGTGTCACCAAGATCTATCTATGGAGTCATCTAGCAACAAGGGAGGAGTGGATCTACATACCCTTGTAGATCGCGCGCGGAAGCGTTCAAGAGAACGGGGTTGATGGAGTCGTACTCGTCGTGATCCAAATCACCGATGATCCTAGCGCCGAACGGACGGCACCTCCGTGTTCAACACACGTACGGAGCAGCGACGTCTCCTCCTTCTTGATCCAGCAAGGGGGGAGGAGAGGTTAATGGATATCCAGCAGCACGACGGCGTGGTGGTGGAAGTAGCGGGATTCCAACAGGGCTTCGCCAAGCGCTGCGGGAGGAGGGAGATGTGTCATGGGAGGGAGAGGGAGGCGCCAGGGCTTAGGTATGGTTGCCCTCCCTTCCCCCCACTATATATAGGGCCAAGGGAGAGGGGGAGGGCGCAGCCTTGCCCCTTCCTCCAAGGAAGGGTGCGGCCAAGGGGGGAGGAGTCCATCCTCCCCAAGGCACCTCGGAGGTGCCTTCCCCCTTTAGGACTCTCCCCTCCTCTTGTCCCTTTGGCGCATGGGCCTCTAGGGGCTGGTGCCCTTGGCCCATGTAGGCGAAGGCGCACCCCCTACAGCCCATGTGGCCCCCCGGGGCAGGTGGCCCCACCCGGTGGACCCCCGGGACCCTTCCGGTGGTCCCGGTACAATACCGGTGACCCCGAAACTTGTCCCGATGGCCGAAATAGCACTTCCTATATATAATTCTTTACCTCCGGACCATTCCGGAACTCCTCGTGATGTCCGGGATCTCATCCGGGACTCCGAACAACTTTCGGGTTACCGCATACTAATATCTCTATAACCCTAGCGTCACCGAACCTTAAGTGTGTAGACCCTACGGGTTCGGGAGACATGCAGACATGACCGAGATGACTCTCCGGTCAATAACCAACAGCGGGATCTGGATACCCATGTTGGCTCCCACATGTTCCACGATGATCTCATCGGATGAACCACGATGTCAAGGACTTAATCAATCCCGTATACAATTCCCTTTGTCTATCGGTACGATACTTGCCCGAGATTCGATCGTTGGTATCCCGATACCTTGTTCAATCTCGTTACCGGCAAGTCTCTTTACTCGTTCCGTAACACATCATCCCGTGATTAACTCCTTGATCACATTGTGCACATTATGATGATGTCCTACCGAGTGGGCCCAGAGATACCTCTCCGTCACACGGAGTGACAAATCCCAGTCTCGATTCGTGCCAACCCAACAGACACTTTCGGAGATACCCGTAGTGCACCTTTATAGTCACCCAGTTATGTTGTGACGTTTGGTACACCCAAAGCACTCCTACAGTATTCGGGAGTTGCACAATCTCATGGTCTAAGGAAATGATACTTGACATTAGAAAAGCTTTAGCATATGAACTACACGATCTTTGTGCTAGGCTTAGGATTGGGTCTTTGTCCATCACATCATTCTCCTAATGATGTGATCCCGTTATCAATGACATCCAATGTCCATGGTCAGGAAACCGTAACCATCTATTGATCAACGAGCCAGTCAACTAGAGGCTTACTAGGGACATGGTGTTGTCTATGTATCCACACATGTATCTGAGTTTCCTATCAATACAATTCTAGCATGGATAATAAACGATTATCATGAACAAGGAAATATAATAATAACTAATTTATTATTGCCTCTAGGGCATATTTCCAACATTAGCAACCTACTAGCACCAATCCCGGACTTGAAGACAAGAATTGGATACAAGAGATGAACTAGGGTTTTGAGATGAGATGGTGCTGATGAAGATGTTGATGGAGATTGCCCTCTCCCGATGAGAGGAGCGTTAGTGATGACGATGGCGATGATTTCCCCCTTCGGGGGGAGGAGTTTCCTCGGCAGAACAGCTTTGCCGGAGCTCTAGATTGGATCCGCCAAGGTTCCGCCTCGTGGCGGCAGAATTTCGTCCCGAAAGGTTGCTTCTTATTTTTTTCTTGACGAAAGACTTCATATAGGAGAAGATGGTCATCGGAGAGCCACCAGGGGGCCCACGAGGTAGGGGGTAGGGGGGGCACCCCCCACCCTCATGAGAAGGGTGTGGGCCCCCTGGCCTTCATCTTTGGCGAGGATTTTTCATTATTTATTATAAGGTATTCCATGGAGTTTCAGGACTTTTGGAGTTGTGCAGAATAGGTCTCTAATATTTGCTCCTTTTTGAGCCCAGAATTCCAGTTACCGACATTCTTCCTCCTTATGTAAACCTTGTAAAATAAGAGAGAATAGCCATCGGTATTGTGACATAATGTGAAATAACAGCCCATAATGCAATAAATATCGATATAAAAGCATGATGAAAAATGGACGTATCAACTCCCCCAAGCTTAGACCTCGCTTGTCCTCAAGCGAAAGCCGATAACAATAAATGTGTCCCCATGTTTAGAGGTAGAGGCGTCGATAAAAATAAAATACGGACATGAGGGCATCATGATTATTCTCATAACAGCAACATACATAGATATTGTCATATGATTACTTATGTTCAAGTGATGATCTATTCACAATGCAAAAGTATGAATCAGAAACCTTATTGAGAACCAACAAACTATAACCTAAGTCATTGAAGCAATTGCAATTTATCATAACATCAGAAAGAGTCTATGTCAGAGCTAAAAAGCAAGTCCACATACTCAACTATCATCTAGTCCTTCATAATTGCTAACACTCGCGCAATATTTGTGGTTACGGAGTTTTAATCGGACACAGAGAAAGATAGGGGCTTATAGTTTCTCCCCACAACCTTTTACCTCGAGGGTAATGTCAACAATAATAACTCATGCTCCCCTACATCCAATTAGGTATATATATCAGGATCTTTCCAACACACTGTGCTTGCCAAAGGATAAAATGTAAAAAGGAAAGGTGAAGCTCACCATGACTCTTGCATAAAGTAGAAGATAATAATAAAAGATAGGCCCTTCGCAGAGGGAAGCAGAGGTTGCCATGCGCTTTTATGGTTGGATGTACAAGATCTTAACGCGAAAGAACGTCACTTTATATTGCCCCTTGTGATATGAACCTTTATTATGTAGTCCATCGCTTTTATTACTTCCACATCACAAGATCGTATAAATCTTATTTCTCCCACACTAATCATACATATTTAGAGCAATTTTTATTGCTTGCACCGATGACAACTTACTTGATGGATCTTACTCAATCCATAGGTAGATATGGTGGACTCTCATGGCAAAACTGGTTTAAGGGTATTTGGAAGCACAAGTTGTATCTCTACTTGGTGCTGAGAATTTGGCTAGCATGAGGGGGAAAGGCAAGCTCAACATGTTGGATGATCCATGCCAACATACTTTATCTCAGATATAAGAAAACATAACCCATTGCATTGTCTTCCTTGTCCAACATCAACTCTTTAGCTTGTCATATTTTGATGAGTGTTCCCAATCATAAAAGATGTCAATAATAGTATATTTATATGTGAAACCTCTCTTTCCTTATTACTTCCTATTAATTGCAACGATGTCCAAAGCTATGTCTGCCAACTCCCAACAACTTTTAATCATCACACTCTTTCTATGTGAAGTCATTACTATCAATAAGATCAATATGAACTTTTGTTTCTTTTTATTCTTTTTCTCTTTTCTTTTCTTTTATTTGGGATCATGGCAAGAAAATCAAGCCCTTGACTCAACACTAATCTTTATTATATAGCTCACGAACTCGATTACATAGAAGGATAATAAAGCAAAATTGACAACTAGATCATGCCATAAACTTTATTCTACTAGATCAAAATACTACCAAAAGGATCGAACTAAGAAAAATGGTAAAGATAGGAGTTGTGATTGTGATATGATACCGAGGCACCTCCCCCAAGCTTGGAAGTTGCCAAGGGGAGTGCCCATACCCATGTGATTATGGCTCTCTTTTCGGGGATGGTGATGTGATGTTTTTGGCGATGATGCCCTTCAAAATACGATTCTCCTCATCAAGCTTGTTGACTTGCTGCTTGAGATCCATTATTTCCTTTCAGAGTTTTCCTTAATAGCCAAAGCTCCCTGCACCCAAGGGTGCTGCATAGCTGCGTTAGAACCAGTGACACTCTTTTTCATATTCTCATAAGAAAGAAATCTAACATTGGAAGGGATAACCGAGTTTGGAATAGCTGAGCTCTGCAGTTCTCCCATTGGGAATCCAGCTCGGAAGTGAGAGGTGACTTCTTGATCCTCCATGGCATCTACCCTCATTAGGTCAGCCTCCATCTCTTCCTCCGTTGCTGGCCCAAAGTGGTCAGGGTCGCTGTTTGCCCTTGGTTCTGGTGCCGGATTAGATACCTGGCTCTCCCTGACTGACTCTTGAGAAGACATCTTGCTCTAATCTGCAGCAGCAACAGCTCAAAACAAAAACAGAGGATATTTACGTGATACAGGAGTCAAAACCTTCGGGAGAATATATAATGAATTTTTACCGACCAAAATACGTCTCGTGCAAGAAAACAAAGTCCGAAAGGCACACGAGGAGCTCACGAGGTAGGGGGCGCGTCCAGGGGTAGGGCGCGCCCTCCACCCTCGTGGGGCCCACGTGTCCTTCCCGGACTGCTACTTAATTTTCTATTTTCTAAATATTCCAAAACAGAGAAATATTGGCTTAAAAATTGTTTTGGAGTCGGTTTACTTACCGTACCACATACCTATTCCTTTTCCGAGTCTGAAACATTCTGGAAAGTGTCCCTTATGTATTCCTCCGGGGTTACGGTTTCAATAACATTGGTTTCAACATTTATGGGATTACCAGAGATATAATGTTTGATTCTTTGACTGTTTACCACCTTCGGATTTGTGCCTTCGAAGTTGTTGATTTTTATGGCACCGGAACGATAGACCTCCTCGATAACATAGGGGCCTTCCTATTTAGAGAGAAGTTTCCCTACAAAAAATCTTAAACGAGAGTTGTATAGTAATACATAATCACCTACATTAAACTCACGCTTTTGCATCCTTTTGTCATGCCATCTTTTAACCTTTTCTTTAAACAACTTGGCATTTTCATATGCTTGGGTTCTCCATTCATCAAGTGAGCTAATATCAAATAACCTCTTTTCACCGGCAAGTTTGAAATCATAGTTGAGTTCTTTAATAGCCCAATATGCCTTATGTTCTAGTTCGAGAGGTAAGTGACATGCTTTTCCATATACCATTTTATACGGAGACATACCCATATGATTTTTATATGCAGTTCTATAGGCCCATAGTGCATCATCAAGTTTCTTGGACCAATTCTTTCTGGACCTATTAACAATCTTTTGCAAAATTAATTTGAGTTCTCTATTACTCAATTCTACTTGACCACTAGACTGTGGGTGATACGGAGATGCAATTCTATGGTTGACGTCATATTTAGCAAGCATTTTACGGAAAGCACCATGAATAAAATGTGAAGCACCATTAGTCATTAAATATCTAGGGACTCCAAACCTCGGAAAAATAACTTCTTTAAGCATTTTAATAGAAGTGTTATGATCAGCACTACTAGTTTGAATAGCTTCTACCCACTTAGTAACGTAATCAACAACAACTAAAATATGTGTATATCCATTAGAGGCAGGAAAAGGTCCCACATAATCAAAGCCCCAAACATCAAACGGTTCAATAACAAGTGAATAATTCATAGGCATTTCTTGACGTCTACTAATATTACCAATTCTTTGACATTCATCACAAGATAGGACAAACTTACGGGCATCCTTGAAGAGAGTAGGCCAATAAAAACCGGATTGCAATACCTTATGTGCAGTTCTATCTCCCGCGTGGTGTCCTCCATAAGTTTCGGAGTGGCACTTGCGTAGGATCTGTTCCTGTTCATGCTCAGGTACACAACGTCTAATAACACCATCTACTCCTTCTTTATAAAGATGTGGGTCATCCCAAAAGTAATGTCTCAAATCATAGAAGAACCTTTTCTTTTGTTGGTATGTGAAGCTAGGTGGTATAAATTTAGCAACTATGTAATTAACATAATTAGCATACCAAGGGGTACTACTAGGAAGTACTTATGACATTTAATTGTTCATCAGGAAAGCTATCATCAATAGGTAGTGGGTCATCAAGAACATACTCTAAGCTAGATAAGTTGTCTGCAACGGGGTTCTCAGCTCCTTTTCTATCAACAATATGTAAATCAAATTCTTGTAGCAAGAGAACCCATCTAATAAGTCTAGGTTTAGCATCTTTCTTCTCCATAAGATATTTAATAGCAGCATGATCAGTGTGGATAGTTACTTTAGAATCAACAATATAAGGTCTGAAATTATCACAAGCAAATACAGCTGCTAAAAGTTCTTTTTCAGTAGTAGCATAATTTCTTTAAGCATTGTCTAGAGTCTTACTAGCATAATGGATAACATTTAATTTCTTATCAACTCTTTGCCCTAGAACAGCACCTACAACATAATCGCTAGCATCACACATAATTTCAAAGGTAAATTCCAATCAGGTGGCTGAACAATAGGAGCAGAGACTAATGCTTTCTTAAGTATTTCAAATGCTTCTACACAATCATCATCAAAGACAAATGGTATATCTTTTTGTAATAAATTAGTCAGAGGCTGAGAATTTTTTTTGAGAAGTCCTTAATGAACCTCCTATAAAATCCGGCGTGACCAAGGAAACTTCTTATACCTTTGATGTCCTTGGGACATGGCATCTTTTCAATAGCGTCAACCTTGGCTTTATCAACTTCAATACCTCTTTCAGAAATTTTATGCCCCAAGAAAATACCCTCATTAACCATAAAGTGGCACTTCTCCCAATTCAAGACAAGATTAGTTTCTTCACATCTCTGCAAAACTTGATCAAGATTGCTCAAGCAATCATCAAAAGAAGATCCATAGACGGAAAAGTCGTCCATGAAAACCTCACAAATCTTTTCACAGAAGTTAGAGAATATAGCCATCATGCATCTTTGAAAGGTAGTAGGTGCATTACATAAACCAAAAGGCATATGTCTATAAGCAAAAGTACCAAAAGGGCATGTAAAAGTAGTCTTTGATTGATCTTTAGCCGACAAAGGTATTTGAGAGAAACCAGAATAACCATCTAGAAAGTAGTAATGTGTATGTTTGCATAATCTTTCTAGCATTTGATCGATAAAAGGTAAGGGGTAATGATCTTTCTTGGTAGCCTTATTTAATTTGCGAAAATCAATTACCATCCTATAACCTGTAATAATTCTTTGTGGAATCAATTCATCTTTATCATTAGGGACAGCAGTAATACCTCCCTTCTTAGGGACACAATGAACATGACTTACCCACTAACTATCAGCAACGGGATAAATTATACCTGCCTCCAGAAGCTTTAGTATTTCTTTTCTTACCACTTCTTTCATTTTAGGATTCAGACGTCGTTGAGGATCACGAACTGGTTTGGCATCCGCTTCCAAACTTATTTTATGTTGACATAGAGTGGGACTAATGCCCTTAAGATCATCAATAGTATATCCAATAGCAGCATGGTGTTTCTTCAGAGTTTTCAATAATCTTTCTTCTTCATGCTCTGAAAGGTTAGCACTAATAATAACAGGATATATCTTCTTTTCATCAAGATAAGCATATTTAAGATTATCAGGCAATGGTTTAAGCTCAAACACGGGATCACCCTTAGGTGGAGGGGGATCCCCTAGGATTTCAACAAGCAAATTGTGTTTCAGCATAGGTTCCTATTTAAAGAATACTTCATCTGTTTCCCTTCTTTCATTCATAAACATATCATTCTCATGGTCTAGCAAATAGTGTTCTAAAGGATCGCTAGGAGGTACGGCAATAAAAGCAAGACCAATAATTTCATCCTTACTATGCAATTCTTCTTCACGGTGTTGTTTACTAAATTTAGAGAAATTAAATTCATGAGTCATATCATCTAAGCCGACAGTAACAACATCCCTAGTACAATCTATGGTAGCACTAACAGTATTTAAGAAGGGTCTACCAAATATAATGGGGCAAAAGCTATCTTGAGGGGAACCAAGAACAAGAAAATCAGCAGGATATTTAGTTTTCCCACACAAGACTTCAACATCTCTAACAATTCCCATTCGTGAAATAGTATCTCTATTAGCAAGTTTAATATTAACATCAATTTCTTCTAACTCAACAGGTGCAATGTCATGCATAATTTCTTTGTATAAGTCAATAGGTATTGCATTAGCACTAGCACCCATATCACATAAGCCATGATAACAATGATCTCCTATTTTAACAGAAATAACAGGCATGCCTACCACAGGTCTAGGTTTATCTGTATCACGGGGTTTAGCAATTCTAGCAGTTTCATTACAGAAGTAAATAACATGCCCATTTATATTATCAGACAAGAGATCTTTAACAATAGCAATATTAGGTTCAACTTTAACTTGCTCAGGAGGTGTATATGTTTTAATATTGCTTTTACAAACCACAGTTGAAGCTTTAGCATGATCCTTTATCCTAACAGGGAAAGGTGGTTTCTCAACATAACAAGTAGGAACAATAGGATCATTATAGGTGACAGTCTTTTCTTCAACTTTAATAGGTGCATCTACTTTTACTTCTATGGGAGGATGATATTTAAACCACTTCTCCTTAGGGAGATCAACATAAGTAGAAAAAGATTCACAGAAAGAAGCTACTATCTCAGAATCAAGTCCATATTTAGTGCTAAACTTACGGAAAATATCGGTATCCATAAAAGATTTAACACAATCAAACTTAGGTGTCATACCTGACTCCTTACTATTGTCGAGGTCCCAATCTTCAGAGTTGCGTTTACTTCTATCCAATAAATCCCATCTAAATCCAATAGTCTTCATCATAAAAGAGCCAGCACAAGAAGTATCAAGCATGGTGCGATTATTTTCAGAAAGACAAGCATAATTTTTTTGAAGAATTGTTTCTCTTGGGAGCTCATGATTGGGGCATGAATATAACATTGATTTAAGCCTCCCCCAAGCTTGAGCGATGCTTTCTCCTTCGCAAGGCCAAAAATTATATATATAATTGCGATCACGATGAACAAGATGCATAGGGTAATACTTTTGATGAAACTCCAATTTCAATCTTCTATAGTTCCATGATCTCGTATCATCACATAGCCTATACCATACCAATGCGTCTCCCTTCAAAGATAAAGGGAAGACCTTCTTCTTAGCAACATCATCGGGTATACCTGCAAGCTTAAATAATCCACAAACTTCATCCACATATATTAGGTGTTCATCAGGATGCTTTGTTCCATCTCCTGTAAAAGGATTAGCTAGCAGTTTCTCTATCATACCCGAAGGATACTCATAAGGAATTTCATTTTCATATTCATTTTCAATAGGTTCAGTAGGTGGAGGAGCAACTCTTTGCTCTACTGGTCGGGGTGAAGATACCCCGAACAAGCCCCTTAGAGGATTACTTTCCATAGTAACAAGTGACAGTAAATTTCAGCACACTATATAAATTTTTCCTTACCAAATTCCACCTACCAAAGGCGCTTCACTCCCCGGCAACGGCACAAGAAAAGAGTCTTGATGACCCACAAGTATAGGGGATCTATTGTAGTCCTTTCGATAAGTAAGAGTGTCGAACCCAACGAGGAGCAGAAGGAAATGATAAACGGTTTTCAACAAGGTATTCTCTGCAAGTACTGAAATAAGTGGTAACAGATAGTTTGGTGATGAGATAATTTGTAACGAGCAACAAGTAACAAAAGTAAATAAAGTGCAGCAAGGTGGCCCAATCCTTTTTGTAGCAAAGTACAAGCCTGGACAAACTCTTATATAAGGAAAAGCGCTCTCGAGGACACATGGGAATATCGTCAAGCTAGTTTTCATCACGTTCATATGATTCGCGTTCGGTACTTTGATAATTTGATATGTGGGTGGATAGGTGCTTGGGTGCTATTATTACTTGAACTAGCATCCCGCTTATGATTAACCTCTATTGCAAGCATTCGCAACTACAACAAAAGTATTAAGGTAAACCTAACCATAGCATGAAACATATGGATCCAAATCATCCCCTTACGAAGCAATGCATAAACTAGGGTTTAAGCTTCTGTCACTCTAGCAACCCATCATCTACTTATTACTTCCCAATGCCTTCCTCTAGGCCCAAATAATGGTGAAGTGTTATGTAGTCGACGTTCACATAACACCACTAGAGGCTAGACAACATGCATCTCATCAAAATATTGAACGAATACCAAATTCACATGACTACTAATAGCAAGACTTCTCCCTTGTCCTCAGGAACAAACGTAACTACTCACAAAGCATATTCATGTTCATAATCAGAGGGGTAATAATATGCATAAAGGATCTGAACATATGATCTTCCACCAATTAAACCAACTAGCATCAACTACAAGGAGTAATTAACACTACTAGCAACCTACTAGCACCAATCCTGGACTTGGAGACAAGAATTGGATACAAGAGATGAACTAGGGTTTTGAGATGAGATGGTGCTGATGAAGATGTTGATGGAGATTGCCCTGTCCCGATGAGAGGAGCGTTGGTGATGACGATGGCGATGATTTCCCCCTCCGGGAGGGAAGTTTCCCTGGTAGAACAGCTCTGTCGGAGCTCTAGATTGGATCCGCCAAGGTTCCGCCTCGTGGCGGCAGAGTTTCATCCCGAAAGGTTGCTTCTTATTTTTCTCGACGAAAGACTTCATATAGGAGAAGATGGTCATCGGAGAGCCACCAGGGGGCCCACGAGGTAGGGGGGCGCGCCCTAGGGGGGGCGCCCCCCCACACTCGTGAGAAGGGTGTGGGCCCCCTGGCCTTCATCATTGGCGATGATTTTTCATTATTTATTATAAGGTATTCCATGGATTTTCAGGACTTCTGGAGTTGTGCAGAATAGGTCTCTAATATTTTCTCCTTTTCCAGCCCAGAATTCCAGCTGCCGGCATTCTCCCTCCTTATGTAAACCTTGTAAAATAAGAGAGAATAGCCATAAGTACTGTGACATAATGTGAAATAATAGCCCATAATCCAATAAATATCGATATAAAAGCATGATGCAAAATGGACGTATTAGCCATCCCCAAGAAGAAGAAACAGCTGCGCCGTGCTGGATCTCAAGAGGGTGGCGTCACGGCTGGAACCTCGTCAGGATCAGCGCCCGCTCCAAGGGCGCCTCCCTCCGTCGCATAGGAAGGCGCGCCCAGCGCCCTCCTCGGGCAAGGCTCGGGGGCTCTCTTCTAGAGGGCCTCAGACCTTGCCAACATCACGAGGGAGGCGCTCGGGCACCACTTGGAGGCGTGCTTCGCGGCACGTTTCCCTCAGGAGAACATAGGGCAAGGAGCGCCCACCGCTCAGGAGTTCATCACCAAGACCACTCAGGAACTACAAGGCGCAAGGGCCATGTGCGGCGACCACCGCTCACGAGGCGCAGCTCCCCACCCAGGCGAGGATGCCAGGCTGTGCGTCTGCATCAATGTTCCAGGGCTCAACAGGGCCGCATCTTAGGAGCCTTTCTGGCCTTCGCGCATGGGCCGTTGCGAGGGTCTGCCACACAGCTACTTTCGCATGCCGTTCGGCCTGCCGAGCGTGTCATCAACCTATCATCGCAACTTGCAGCGTGTCCTGGCGGCTCAGGAAGCCAGGCACCACGTTGTCCTGGTGGAGATGGAGACTATCCTCAGGGAACCACCTGAGCCCCCAGAGCCTCCCGAGGCTCAGGGCCCGAACGGCTCGTGAGGAGCCACTCCTTCACTGCGTACCTTCAGTTGCCCACTCTCCTTCGTCGACAGAACTAGGTGACCTTTTCCAAGTTCATTTAGCTGGGAGCGCCCCTCGGGCTGCATTATTCCCAGGCCGCGTGGGTCCGTCCCTATGGCATGTATCTCTTTTGCTTATGCCTTCAGTTTACCCTGTTGGGGGCGCCCCTCGGGCTGCATCATCCCCAAACCGCTCGGGCCAGACCCTGTGGCATATGTCTTTCCGCATTTACCCAAGCTGATTTGCCTTCCGTGCTTAACCTACCTATGGATATCACTTGCTTGATTGTTGCCCATTGCGGGGGCCGCGCGCCGGCACCCTTCTTCAGGGCCCCTTTTCGTGTTGTCTGACCATCTCGCAGGACCAAGACACTAAACAAGGGCCAAGACCAGGCGCAACCTGCCTTGAGGTAGGACCTCGTGAGTCCCGCGCTGGCTCACAAGTGCCCAGGCACACCTCACTAAACCATACCATGCCAGCCACGTGTCAGGGTGGGGCTGTACACGCCCCGGGGGCTCTCCGCAGTAGGGAGTCCCCTTGCCCGCTCCAGAATCAAACCAGCGGTCATGCGCCATTCTTCGTGTTAACTTGCAGGGGCTTCCTTAGGATCCTGGCGGGCGGTACCACGGGCTCTCGTTCTTCTCTCATGTGATTCGCTTGCACGTTAAAAGGGGGCTCCTGAGCATCGCGTCTCAGGAGCTCTTACTGGCTCTCTAGACCTCACCCCCTGGCCTTGACCACGGCATCACGACCTGGCATACCAGCGGCGGCTCAGCTCGCTCGAGGGCCAGGACCTGAGGACGCAGAGCACCAAGAAGAGCATAGAGGGGAGGGGAAAACCCGCATGGGCCTGGCATGGCTACGCTACAGCGACCAATGCACGAACCCGGGCGTGCCGCACGGAGTAGGCTCTAGACAGACCAGATAAGTTCACACATGGAACCCACCTATCGCCATGACACGAGACCTCCGCAGCGGCTCCGTTGCGGCGATGTCGCCTCCCTTTCTCGCCTCTGCATGGTTGCTTGGGCGCTAAGGGGGACCTCTTGAGCGTCGCGCCTCAGGAGCTCTTACTGGACTTCGGGCCGCTCACCTCCTGGCCTTGACCACGGCATCGCGACCTGGCATACCAGCGATGGCTGCAGCCTGCCTGGGGACCGGGACCTATCAGCATAGAGCGCCAAGCCGTCACGAGGATAGAAAGGGGAGACCGAGCCGGAGCGGGCCTTACTCCTTCCGCTGCCCTGTTGTGGCGATAATCTCTTCCTTTCCCATTCTAAGGCAGCCACTTGAGCACTAAAGGGGACCTCCTGAGCATCGCACCTTAGGAGCTCTTATTGGACCTCAGGCCGCTCACCTCCTGGCCTTGACCACGCCATCGTGACCTGGCATACCAGCGACGGCTGCAGCCTGCCTGGGGACCGGGACCTGTCAGTGTAGAGCATCAAGCCGCCACAGGATTGGAAAGGGGAGGTCGAGCCTCGACAGGATATGCGCCCATGAAATTCCATAACAAGGACCATATATACGCAAAAGACATTACAGACCCTTTACACGCCCGCATAGGGTACTGCATGATTCCTTGCAGGGAACAAAAGGGAAGGGATTCCTAGGAGTTCTACCTACACGAGCCGGATACCGCCGACGCCATCATCAACAGTGGGCCACGTAAGGCCGACGCCAACCCCATCCAGATCAGCGGCGTCGGCGGCTAGACGCCGCAGCCTTGCTCTGGGTTCGACGGGAGCTTGGTGGCACGTAGCTGTCATCGCTCGTCTCCAGAGACTCCAAGAGCTCGGGCGAGTCGCTGGACCACCACGAGTCGCCGCTGTCGCTGGAGGAGCTGCAGGCAAGACCAGTGGAGGGCCCCGCGCACGCCGCAACGTCGTCCTGGTGAAATCCTTCAGGGCAGCACTCTAGGCGGCGGCCCTCCTCGTCAAAGACCTTGAAGAGCAGCACGGAGGCGCCATCGTACTTGAAGTGGATCACGAGGGCGCCCTCCGCACGGCAGACCCGGGCAATCTCGCCCCAGCCTCGAGTCATGAAGATCTTCTCGGAGGCGACAGTTCCAATATCCGCTCTGGTTGCGGGGGCGTTGCAGTCAGCATGCTATAGCCAAAGTTCGCGAACGCCCCTCGGCGGCACCTCGGCGGCGAAGAACGGTGGGAGGCGTATCCAGGTGCTCAGTGGCATCACCGCCAACAACACAAACTCACGCGACGAGTCCGCGGCATGGAGCCCTGGGGCAACAGCACGCATCTCCATGGTGCGGTGACCACGAGCACGGAGCGGGCGGTGCCGCTCGTCGTGCCGCTCTCCTGAGCCCTTGGCTCAGGCGTACAAGGGAAGCGGGTACCCTGGAGGGGGCCACTCGCACCAAGGCCTCGTCACCACCTGCATCGCCGCTTCGTCGCGGCGGTGGACTGCCCTCTTCTTCGGCAGGAGTGGCCCTGGATCATTGCGAGGGGCCTTTCCTTTCTCTTCAGTGGAGAACCATCGGATGGGTGCCATTGCTGCTAGCGGTGGAGCAAGGAGGAAGAAGCAAGTGAACCAAGAAGAGATGGGCGACGGGGGCTCCGCCCCCTCCCCATTTATAGTGGAAGAAGGCCAACCAACACCTCCCACGATCTCAGGTAATGATGATTTTCCTTTAATGTCACAGGGACTTGTCAAGTCGAGCAGTTGTCGAGGCAGCATGGGGAAGTGGAGACAACCACGTCCAATTAACCACCATGCGTCAACCGAGGCCGCAAGCTTTTGGGGCCCACGGCGCTCCGCTCTTGACCCTTTGGCTTCGCCTCAAAGACAAGCCCGAGCGCGCCTTGGGCCCGGGGGCTACTGTCAGTGTTCTGGGAACGGGGGTCCCTAGACTTGCCTGCCTATGGCCCATGGCGCGACTGTGTTGGCAGGCCTGTATGACCCATCTTCATCGACAAGGAGCCAAGACCCTCGCGAGGGGCCAAGCCTCGCGAGGCGGATGATGCAAGACCTCCTCAGGAGCGGCCTCACCAGGCTGCCTCGTGAGGAGCGGAGATATCAAGGCGGGGTGAACCTCGCGAGGCTCTCATGACATGAGCCGTGACGATCGACACCAGGCGGGCGCCAACGTGCGCAGTGTCCTTGCTTCCTCTTTTGTGCTAAGGGAGCAAGCGCATGCGTGGAGTACCGAGGCATCAAGAAAAGGTTTCCATATTGGTGCAACGAGACCAAGACTCGCAGGACGGCAGGACAGAGGTCACCGTGGAGCCCTCACCAGAACCTTTGGCAGGCGAAGACCACCTTTTATCAGGATAGCTCGTACTAGCTGTCCCCTTTCAAATTGGCCACCATTGTTGGCTCCCTTCCCGCTCAATATTTGGGAAGAGGACTAGGGCCTCTATAAATAGAAATAGCCACCACAAAGAGAAGGGGGGGATCAAGAGCCAACCCTTAGCCACACTGAACACAAGAACACCTCAACCTCAAGAGGCTGTTCTTCCCCTTGTACTTTTCATCATCAGCCCAAGAGGCAATCCACCACCACACTGGAGTAGGGTGTTACACCACAATGGTGGCCCAAACTAGTATAAATCTTGTGTCTTTGTGTTGCGAGTGCGTCGAGTTTGTCCGCGAGACCTTAGCGTGCTAGGGCGTAGATCGGTAGAAGGGAAGGAACTTCGCGTGCACCCCAGTGTTCAAACCTTAAGGGTCTGCCGGAACCCCAGATACGACAAAGGTACTGTAATGAACTCATTATTTATTTATATTGGTGTTAAACCTACTGTATTCCAACATCTCTATGGTTTATAAACTCTTTTACTAGCCATAGACTCATCAAAATAAGCAAACAACATAAGAAAAACAGAATCTGTCAAAAACAGAACAGTCGGTAGTAATATGTAGCTAACGCAAGTTCTGGAACCCCAAAAATTCTAAAATAAATTTCTGGACATGAGGAATTTATCTAGTAATCATCTTCAAAAATAATTAACTAAATATCACTTTCCAAATAAAAATGGCAGCAGTTCTCGTGAGTGCTAAAGTTTCTGTTTTCTATAGCAAGATCAAAAAGACTTTCCCCAAGTCTTCCCAACGGTTCTACTTGGCACAAACACTAATTAAACACAAAAAACACAACCAAAACAAAGTCTAGATAAATTATTTATTACTAAACAGGAGAAAAAAGCAAGGAATAAAAATAAAATTGGGTTGCCTCCCAACAAGCGCTATCGTTTAACGCCCCTAGCTAGGCATAAAAGCGAAGATAGATCTAGGTATTGCCATCTTTGGTAGGTAATTCTTCAATGAGACACCTATAATTCTTACGAGTTTATTCCTTTTTATTAATTATCAAACTCCTAGGTACAAATTCAAGAAAATCATTTGTAGCAAACGGTTCCTTAATGATAGCAAAAAGATTAGGATGAACACTTATTGATTTTAAATCCGCAGTTTCCTTACTAGAGGGTTCACCCTTATTTTTAGGAACATAAACAAGGTTGGCAATTTTAGTAGGAGGATTTGGTGTATTTTTAACGGAAGAAAAAGCGGATCCCAAGTTGGTGATAATTCCCTCAAGTTTATCGATTCTAGTAGAATCTTGATCTATTCTTTCATTAACTATGGGTTCTTTTTCCTTCAAAATTTTCAAAGTAACTACCACCTTAGATCCATATTTGGTAATTTGGTTGTGGATCTTTTTATCCAAATTCTCAATCAACTCTATAGTAGCAACTTTATTCTCAATAATTTCAAGCCTTTTCATCACATGTTCCAAAGTTAACATAGTTCCATTAACCAAAAGAGGTGGTGGGCCAAACAAATCTATCATAGCATTATAAGAATCGAAAGTATGGCTACCCAAGAAATTTACTCCGGTAATGGTATCAAGAATATATCTATTCCAAGGCATGATGCCTACATAAAAATTGCGGAGAAGAACGGAAGTAGATTGCTTCCTGATAGATCTATTTTGAGCATTGCAAATTCTATACCAAGCATCTTTTAGATTTTCTCCCTCCCTTTGTTTAAAATTAAGAACTTCATTCTCAGGAGACAATGGAGAAGATAAAGGACTAGCCATAACGATGAAGCAAGCAAAAAAGAGGCAAATAGAGAAAGAGAAGGGGAACAGAGAGAGAGGGCGAATAAAATGGCAAGGGTGAAGTGGGGGAGAGGAAAACGAGAGGCAAATGGCAAATAATGTAATGTGAGGGATAAGAGTTTGTGATGGGTACTTGGTATGTCATGACTTGACTTGGCATGAATCTCCCCGGCAACGGCGCCAGAAATCCTTCTTGCTACCTCTTGAGCACTGCGTTGGTTTTCCCTTGAAGAGGAAAGGTTGATGCAGCAAAGTAGCGTAAGTATTTCCCTCAGTTTTTGAGCACCAAGGTATCGATCCAGTAGGAGATCACGCTCAAGTCCCACACACCTACACAAACAAATAAGAACCTCGCAACCAACGCGATAAAGGGGTTGTCAAGCTCTTCACGGTCACTTACGAGAGTGAGATCTGATAGATGTGATAAGATAATATTTTTGGTATTTTTATGATAAAGATGCAAAGTAAAATAAAAGGCAAAAGAAATAACTAAGTTGGAAGATTAATATGATGGAAGATAGACCCGGGGGCCATAGGTTTCACTAGTGGCTTCTCTCAAGAGCATAAGTATTACGGTGGGTAAACGAATTACTGTCGAGCAATTGATATAATTGAGCATAGTTATGAGAATATCTAGGTATGATCATGTATATAGGCATCACGTCTGAGACAAGTAGACCGAAACGATTCTGCATCTACTACTATTACTCCACACATCGACCGCTATCCAGCATGCATCTAGAGTATTAAGTTCATAAGAACAGATTAATGCTTTAAGGAAGATGACATGATGTAGAGGGATAAACTCATGCAATATGATATAAACCCCATCTTTTTATCCTCGATGGCAACAATACAATACGTGTCAGTTCCCTTTCTGTCACTGGGATCGAGCACCGCAAGATTGAACCCGAAGCTAAGCACTTCTCCCATTGCAAGAAAGATCAATCTAGTAGGCCAAACCAAACTGATAATTCGAGGAGACTTGCAAAGATACACCAATCATACACAAAAGAATTTAGAGGATAATCAAATATTGTTCATAGATAATCTGGATCATAAACCCACAATTCATCGGATCTCGACAAACACACCGCAAAAGAAGATTACATCGAATAGATCTCCAAGAGAATCGAGGAGAACTTTGTATTGAGATCCAAAGAGAGACAAGAAGCCATCTAGATAATAACTATGGACCCGTAGGTCTGAAGTAAACTATTCACACATCACCGGAGAGGCCATGGAGTTGATGTAGAGGCCCTCCATGATCAATGCCCCCTTCCGGTGGAGCTCCGGAAAAGGCCCCGAGATGGGATCTCTCGAGTATAGAAGGTTGCGGTGGTGGAATTAGGTTGTCGTGGTGCTCCTAGATGTTTGGGGGGTACGTGGATTTATATAGGAGGAAGAAGTACGTCGGTGGAGCAACGGAGGGCCCACGAGGGTGGAGGGCGCGCCCCTGCCTCGTGCCTCCCTCCCTTGTTTCTTGACGGCCGCTCTAAGTCTCCCGAGTCACATTTGTTGAAAAAATCATGTTCCCGAAGGTTTCATTCTGTTTGGACTCCGTTTGATATTCCTTTTCTTCGAAACCCTAAAATAGGCAAAAAACACCAATTTGGGCTGGGTCTCCGGTCAGTAGGTTAGTCCCAAAAATGATATAAAAGTGTAAAATAAAGCCCATTAACATCCAAAATAGCTAATATAATAGCATGGAGCAATCAAAAATTATAGATACGTTGGAGACGTATCACTTAGTGATAAAGTAAAGCAATTACATGGCGATTGCATTTCATACAATAAAGCGACAACCATATGGCTCTTGCCAGTTGCCGATAACTGTTACAAAACATGATCATCTCATACAACAATTTATATCATCACGTCTTGACCATATCACATCACAACATGCCATGCAAAAACAAGTTGGACGTCCTCTACTTTGTTGTTGCAAGTTTTACGTGGCTGCTACGGGCCTCTAGCAAGAACCGTTCTTACCTACGCATCAAAACCACAACGATTTTTGTCAAGTGTGTTGTTTTAATCTTCAACAAGGACCCGACGTAGTCAAACTCGATTCAACTAAATCTGGAGAAACAGACACACACTAGCCACCTGTGTGCGAAGCACGTCGGTAGAACCAGTCTCATGAACACGGTCGTGTAATGTCGCTCTGGGCCGCTTCATCCAACAATACCGCCGAATCAAAGTAAGACATTGCTGGTAAGCAGTATGACTATTATCGCCCACAATTCTTTGTGATCTACTAGTGCATATAACATCTACGCATAGACCTGGCTCGGATGCCACTGTTGGCGAATGCGGTATTTCAATTTTTTTACCTAAGATCACGCAAGATCTATCTAGGAGATGCATACAACGAGAGGGGAGAGTGTGTCTACGTACCCTCGTAGACCGAAAGCGGAAGCATTTAGTAACGCGGTTGATGTAGTTGAACGTCTTCGCGACCCAACCAATCCAAGTACCGAACACACGGCACCTCCGCGATCAGCACACGTTCAGCTCGATGACGTCCCTCGAACTCTTGATCCATTTGAGGCCGAGGGAGAGTTCCATCAGCACGACGGCGTGGTGACGATGATGATGAAGTTACCGACGCAGGGTTTCGCCTAAGCACTACAACGATATGACTGAGGTGTGTAACTGTGAAGGGGGGCACCGCACATGGCTAAAAGATCAACTTGTGTGTCTTTGGGGTGCCCCTCCCCACGTATATAAATGGGGGAGGAGAGGAGGCCGGCCCTAGAGGGGGCGCGCCATGGGGGGAGTCCTACTTGGACTCCTATTCCAAGAGGATTCGCCCCCCTTTCCTAGTCCAAGTAGGAGAAGAAGGGAAAGAGGAGAGAATAGAAGGAAGGAGGGGGGCGCCGCCCACTCCCCTTGTCCAATTCAGACTAGGCAAGGGGGGGGGGGCGCCACCTCTGGCCGGCCCTCTCTCTTCTCCACTAAGGCCCATTGTATGCCGGGTGGCGTGCCATGGTCAAGGCCAGGGGTGAGGGCTGGAGAGCCAGTAAGAGATCCTGAGGCGCGATGCTCAGGAGCCCCCCTTTGAACGCGCAAGCGAATCACATGAGAGAAGAGGGAGAGTCCGCGGTACCGCCTGCTGCGGCCCTCAGGAAGTTCCGGCAAGTTAGCGCGAGGAAGGGCACCGGTCGTCGTGGTGATTGCTGGTTTGCTTCTGGCGTGCGAGAGGGGACTCCCTACTACAAAGAGGCCCCGAGGCGTGTACAACTCCGCCCTGACACGTGGCTTGCACGACAGGGCTAGACGAGGTATGTCTGGGCACTCGTGAGCTAGCGCGGGACTCACGAGGCCCTACCTCAAGGCGGGTTGCGCCTGGTCTTGGTTCTTGTTCGTTGTCTTGGTCCTGCAAGATGGTTAGACAAGGCGAAGGGTCCTGAAGAAAGACGGCCGGCACATGGCTCCCATGGTGGGCGACAATCAAGCAAGTGATAGTCATAGATAGATTAAGCATGGAAAGCATACTGGCTTAAGTAAATGCAGGGAAGATGCATGCCACTAGGTCTGGCTCGAGCGGCTTGGGGATGATGCAGCCCGAGGGGCGCCCCCAACAAGGTAAGCTAAAGGCATAAAAAGGGATACATGCCATAGGGACAGACCCACGCGGCCTGGGAATCATGCAGCCCTGGGGGCGCTCCCAGCTGAATGAACTTGGAAAATGTCACCTGGTTCTGTTGATGAGGAAGAGTTGGGGCAGCTGAAGGTATGCGGCGAAGGGGATACTGCTCATGAGCCACCGGGGCCCTGAGCCTCGGGAGGCTCTGGGGGTCCAGGGGGTTCCTTGAGGACCATCTTCATATCCGTCAGCACAATATCGTGTCTGGCCTCCTGAGCCACCAGGATGCTCCACAGGTTGCGTTGATAGGCGGTCGCCATGCTCGGCAGGCCAAAAGGCATGCGAACGTAGCTGTGAGGTGGGCCCTTGCAACATCCCACGCGCGAAGGCCAGAAATGCTCCTAAGAGGCGTCCCGATTGAGCCCTGGGACGTCGATGCAGACGCGCAGCCCGACATCCTTGCCTGGATGGGGAGCTGCGCCTAGTGAGCGGCGGCCGCCGCGCATGGCCCTTGCGTCTTGCAGTTCCTGAGTGGTCTTGGTGATGAACTCCTAAACGGTGGGCACTCCTTGTCTTGTGTTCTCCTGAGGGAAATGTGCCGCGAAGCACACCTCCAAGTGGTGACCAAGCGCCTCCCTCGTGATGCTGGCAAAGTCTGAGGCCCTCCAGAAGAGAGCCCCCGAGCCTTGCCTGAGAGGGGCGTTGGGCACGCTTTCCTATGCGATGGAGGGAGGCGCCCCAGGCGCTGGCGCCGATCCCGACGAGGCGTCGCTTGCCTGAGGCTCTGCATGGCGCAATTGCTTCTTCTTCTTGGGGGTGGCCTCAGGACGGCACTCGCCCTAGTTGTCGGGGTCGTCGATTGCTACAGCTTGGAAGGCACGCTCGAGGGAGCACACTGCGTCTCTTTCCTCGCACGAGACTGTGATGATTCCGTCGCTTCCCGGCATCTTGAGGACATTGTAGCCATGATGGGTCACCGCCATGAACTTGGCCAGGGTTGGATACCCGAGGATGGCGTTGTATGGCAGGCGGACGTAGGCGACGTCAAAGTCGATGAGTTCGGTCCGGTAGTTGTTGCATTCTCCAAAGGTAACGGGGATGTGGACCTGCCCGATCGGGGTAGTAGAGCCACCGGTCATTCCTGAAAAAGGCTTGGTACGCTGGAGCTGGTCATATGGCACTTGAGGTTGTCGAACATGTCAACGGACAGGACATTGAGCCCTGCGCCGCCGTCGATGAGGGTCTTGGTGACGTGCATGTTGCTGATGACTGGTGAACAAAGCATTGGGAGGACACCTGCAGTTGCTGCGCACTTGAGCTGATCTGCCGAACTGAATGTGATGGGGCACCTGGACCATCTGAGCGGGCGTGTGGCCTCGAGCTTGGGGAGGACTGCATTCACTTCACGAGCAAACTGTTTGAAGATACGCTGTGAGGCTGGGGCTTGAGCTCCGCCCAAGATGCAAGCGATAGCGAGCGACTCCTGGAAGCCCCCAGTCCCCTTGTCTTGATGGTGGTCGTCATTCCTTCTGGGCGGTGGCGGTAGTGGACGAAGGCCAGCGTTGCCTTGAGGACGATCCTTACGAGGCTGGTCCCTCCAGGCGCCCTCGCGAGGCTGATCCTGCCAGCGGTCCTCATGAGGCCAGTCGTGCCACTCCTAGCGCGGGTCACGGTCGTCCCAGCGTCCGCCACCAGGTGCTCCTGCTTGGCCGTAGCCCCGGTCGGTGCGTTCGGGGCATCGACCGAAGCATCCTTCTTGAATGGCTCTGAGCTCTTGACAGTCGCTGGTGTTGTGGGTATGCAGGTTAGGAAGGCGCAGAACGGTTGGCTGCTCTTGGATGACTCAGGAAGATCTCGACCGCGCTTGGTGTCTGACTCCGCCGCGAGCACGACCAGTCCTTTGCGCTTCACGTCCTTGGGCTTGGCTTTCTTCTCCTCCGGGTCCATAGCTGGGAGCTGGAGGAGGGAGAGGCGCCCCTCCTCAGCTCTTGCACACTTGGTCACGATGTTGAACAACTCCAAGGTCGTGCACAACTCCTCATGGATGGCGAGCTCCTCCTTCATCTTGACGTCACGGACGTCGTCGGAGAACACTGAGATGATGGCCTCGTCGATCACCTTGGGGATCTTGATTCGCGCGCTGTTGAAGGACTAGATGTACTTCTGCAGGGTCTCTCTTGGATGTTCCTTGAGGCGGCGCAGGTCACCCGTGACCGGGGGGCGGTCGCGAGTGCCCTGGAAGTTGGCGATGAAGCAGTTGCGCATCTCGTCCCAGGAGGAAATCGAGCCTGGAGGCAGGTTCAGGAGCCAGGAGCGGGCGCCATCCATGAGAGCCATGGGAAACTAGTTCGCCATGACTTTCTCGTCGCCGTTGGCCGCCTCGATGCTCAGCTCATAGAGCTGCAGGAACTCCGCGGGGTCGGGGGTGCCATCGTGGCGAGGAGGCAGATCTGGCTTGAACTTGCCTGACCATGCGGCGCTACACAACCCGGGGGTGAAGGCGCGGAAGCCGGCCATGGTCATCGGGGCCCGCCTTGGAGGTGGAACTTGGTCTTGGCGCCCGCGTGCCGCTACGGCAAGAGGCGCGGGGCCTTGCCGCAGCAAACGATCCTGGTGCGGCGGTGCGAGGAGTGGCGGAGCGTCCGCTTGCGGCTGAGGGACTTCTTGACAGGTTCTTTCTTCACGTACGGGCACCGGATGCGGTGGTCGCACCGTGGAGCCGTGCACCTTGGTGCTAGGGCGCCGTCTTGGTGCAGAGGTGGCGGAGGTGCTTCATGAGCTGCGTCACCCATGGCTGGCGGAGGGCGAAGCAGAGAGTGGGACGGCGCAGGGGAGCCCCCTGTGGCACGGACAAGCTCGGGGATGCGGTCTAGCCAGTCCTCATAGAGGTCGTCGATTGGGCGGTAGCGCATGAGCTCGTGCGCCATGAGGAGTGCGGCCCGTGCGTCCGCGGGGACACGACGAGCGTGAGATGATGAACTAGCGGGAGTCAACGATGGAGTGGCGGTGCGTCCGTCCTGTCGCACCAAGGGCTGCAACGAGGATGCTTGCTGCTCGTTCCCCGCCGAGCCGGTGGTGGCGTTGGCGGCAGGCGACGGAGAGCGACGGGGTGGCCCATCGACAAGGGCCGTTTGAGCGATGCGGGTGGCGAGGGCAGCCCGACGCTCGGCGTGGGTGCGGTGTGCGTCCGCCATGGAGACGATGAAGCGACACGGCGCGGAGCGACTGAAGGGAAGCTTCGGCGCACCCCTACCTGGCGCACCAAATGCCGGATCACGGATTCCGGCAAAACCCATAAGGTTCGAACACTGGGGTGCACGCGAAGATTTCCCCCCTACCGATCCACGTCATAGCTCGGCTAAGATCTTACGGACTAACTCGATGAACTCGCAACACAAAGGACACAAGATTTATACTGGTTCGGGCCACCATTGTGGTGTAATACCCTACTCCAGTGTGGTGGTGGTGGATTGCCTCTCGGGCTGAGGATGAACAGTACAGGGGGAAGAACAGCCTCCTGAGGTTGAGGTGTTCTTGTGCTTGGCGAACTTGTGTGTGTTCTGGTCTCCCTTGATCTCTCTCAGATCTCCCCCAATCAATCGATCCCCCAGCTATGGTGGTGGCTAGTCCTATTTATAGAGGCCCTGGTCCTCTCCCCAAGTATTGAGCGGGAAGGGATCCCACAATGGCCAATTCGAAGGGGGACAGCTAGTACATGCTATCCTGGCAAAAGCAGTTTTTGCCTGCCAAAGGCTCTGGTGGTGACGCCGTCTTGGGCTCCACGGTGACCTCCGTCCTGCCGTCCTGCTGGTCTTGGTCTCATTGCACCGATATGGAAACCTTTACTTGATGCCTTGATACTCCGCGCCTGCGCTTGCCCCCTTAGCACCAAAGAGGAAACAAGGACACTGCGCGCGCTGGCGCCCGCCTGGTCTCGATCATCATGGCTCATGTCACGAGAACCTCGCGAGGTTTGCCGTGCCTTGAACTCTCCGCCCCTCGTGAGCCAGCCTGGTGAGGCCGCTCCTGAGGAGGTCATGCGTCGTCCACCTCACGAGGCTTGGCCCCTCGTGAGGGTCTTGAATGCCTTGTTAATGAAGATGGGCCGTACATGCCTGCTAGCAAAGCCACACCGTGGGCCGCAGGCAGGCAATTCTGGGGACCCCCGTTCCCAGAATGCCGACAATTTCATTAGGGTTAGGGCATAACGTAATCTCGGTGAGACCGATTACACAAACTCGGTAAGACCGACTTTAGTAATAAGCTAACCAGAGAGTTGGTCAGGCAAACTCGGTGGGACCGATTCGTTCATCTCAGTGAGACCGAAACGCTACGAAGGGGAAACAAAGAGTTTGCATTGTGATCTCGGTGGGACCGACCGCTCATTTCGGTTGGACCGACACGTTACAAAGGGAAACAGAGAGTTTGCAATCCCATCTCGGTGACACCGAGATCCCTATCGGTGAGACCAAAAATACTAGGGTTTTGTGGTAGTGGCTATGTCAACTGAACTCGGTGGCGCCGGATGGAAAGTTTCGGTGGGGCCGAGTTTGACTTTTGGTTTGGGACATATGTGGATATGAGAAAGTGGTTGAGGGTTTTGGAGCATATCACTAAGCATTTTGAGCAAGTAACCCATTAAGCAACACCTCATCCCCTTTTAATAGTATTGGCTTTTCCTATGGACTCAATGTGATCTTGGATCACTAAAAGGTAAAATGTAGAGTCTTGAGCTTTATAGCTTGAGCCAATCTTTTGTCCTTAGCATTTTGAGGGGTCCACATTTCTAATCCATGCCATGCCAATCATTGAGCTTTCCTGAAATATTTGTCTTGAAATAGTATTAGCTCAATGAGCTATATGTTGTTAGGAATTACCAAAACCACCCAGGGATATTTGCACTTTCAATCTCCCCCTTTTTGGTAATTGATGACAACATATAGATCAAAGCTTTACAAATGATTATAAGATTGAAATACATCATCGCTTTGAGAAGTATGTGATAAGCAAGAGCTCCCCCTAAATTTGTGCATTATTTAAGATTTGCTTGTGAATGCAAATGCACAATCGATTAGGATCATGGGTCACTCTTCCATGTCACATACATCTTGGTGGAGTGCTCAAAATGATAAACATTAAAAAACATGCACTCATCACCAAGCAAAGTGAATGATCATATATGGAATATAAGAGATAGTATCATCCAAGCAAGCATTAGCATATGATCAATCACATGATCAAACAAGTATCTCACACAAATCTCACACATACAAAGACATAGTGTATCAACCAAGCGCATAAAAAGGTTTAACCAAAAACAAGAGAGATAAAAGGCAAAACACTCTCTCTCGAAGCCTATGATCTATACATATTTCTCCCCCTTTGGCAACAAGTTAGCAAAAAGTTTGAAAATGCATAGTGCTATGCGTCTCTCAGGCTCGGTCTTCGGGAGGTGGTGTAGAGAGAACTCCAAGGACGAAGGCATCTGTCGATGTAGTTGGAGCTGGTGGAGTGGCTGCTGGAGGTGGCACTGAAGCTGTAGCTGCTGGTGCAGACAATGTAGCTCTAGAAACAGGTATATACACTACAGCAGACCTCTGACTCCTTGGTACTAGCTAAAAAGCTTTAGTAGTTGCCTTGCCTTTCTTCTCTTCTGCTTCCTCCTGGAGCTGCTCAACTGCAGTCTGTATCTCAGTTACTTTGAGGTCAAGATCATAAAATTTTGTCTCAACAATCCTCTCCAGGCTCTCCTGATTCTGAGTTAGGGTGGCCAAGCCCTTCTCAATCCTCGGTGTAGCTTGAATTAGATAGCCCAATTGATCTTGTTTTGACTTGAGGAACACCTGAGATGCTTCTTCTGCACTTGGCATCCTTGCAGCTTTCTCTGCCTTAGCTTTGGCTCTCTTCTCTTGTGCTTGAGTTGATGATGGTTCATTCTCATTCATGACAACTTCATTATCTTCAAATTCAGGATATAGGGGTAGATGCTCCTTGTCCAACAAGTATGTTCCCGTCCCCATCTTAGAATGGATGAGCTCCTGAATATGTGGAGCATACCCATAACTTCTCTTTTGGTCAGCAGCTGTCCTTTTGACTGTCTCTATAATCAGGCTCATGACTTTAAACTTCTGAGGGACATCAAAGATTTGCAACATGTTGATGGAATGTCCTATGATCATCTTGTGATCTCTTGACTTGGCTAGCAATGTGTGCCTTACGATCCAGTTGATGGTAGGCAGACCAGACAACAAGTAATGTACAGATCCAAGCTTGTGAGTCTCCAAAGCTTTATTAGGGATCTCTTTGTACATGTTTGCCATGGAGTTGTGGTCTTTCTTCTTCTTGGCATACACATCCAAGTCATCCTCATGTTCCTCTGGGGCATTGATTAGCTTGGCCCATTCTTCAACAGTGGATTGGTACCTAGTACCTTCTGACATCCATATGATCTTCCCATCTGGGTAAAAGTGAGCAGTGGAGTAAAACTGCATGATCAGCTCATCATTCCATTTTGTGAACTTCTGTCCAACAAACTCATCTACTCCGCATGCTTTGAAGCTGTCATATACTCCTGGGAAGTGATCTTCATTCTCCTTGATGTATTCCCAATCAACCCATGTCATGTCACAAACAATGGGCTTTTTGTCAAGCAAAATTGTCTCATAGAAGTCTTGCTGTTCTTTGGTATGAAATCTGTAATCAACTGTAGTCCTTCTCCTAACAGCACATGGATCAGACTGTCTCCACAATCTCAGTCCATCATCTTTTCTCATGTGCATGTCTTCAGCCACTGGATGAGCATCATTGTGTTCTGGGATCTTGGGTTTCAATTTCCTCAAAACAAGAGACTCATCATCCTCTTCTTCAGCTTGAGGCCGTCGGGCCTTGTTTTTCTCTTCAACATGAATACTTCTAGTGTTTCTCTTGGGCTTTGACTTCTGAGCTTGTGCTTTGGGAGAAGACTTGGGCTTTGATGTTGCAGCCCCTGACTTAATAGCATCTCCCATGAGCTTCTGAGCTTTGGGTGCTGGAGCATCCTCTTCCTCTTCCTCTTCTTCTGCTGGATCCTTAAACATGGATGATCTCCCTAGGACTCTAGCAGTGGTCTTTTGGACCCTCTCTTTTCTCTTCTTTCCTTCTCCAGCCTCTTTGGGTTTAAGATTGAACTCCATAGTTTCTTCCAAGGCTGCTTTCCTAGGCTTGGATGTTGGCACTCTCTTGGCAGGTGCCTTCTTGTGCATCCCTGGCTTTGTTGTAGCAGCTGACCCATACTCCTTCTTCAGTACTTTCTTCTTTGAGGTGGTCTCATCCTCAACAGCCACATAGTATTCATCCTCAGAGTCTGAGGTTCTCTTCTTCCTTGCTCTAGGGGCTGCCTTGGGCAAGTTATTAGGTGTGCTTCTATTGCCCTCATCATAGCTGCTTGAGGGATCCGAACCCTCACTCAATTGCACATGTTCCTCAAATTTGTTCTGACTGTCACTCTGGTCAGACATCTTGGCAATCACTGACAGCAAACCCTGTGAATAGATGTAGATGAGGTAGAGTGGATGAGCATCACAAAGTGTAGAGTTTTTGTAAAACAGATGAGTCAAAAACTTAGTTTTAGTTCTCCACAGAAAGCATTTTGGAGCTACTGATTTGATAAACTCGGTGATATCGAAGCACCTTTTGGAACCTAAACTAGTGAACTCGGTCAGACCGAGTCATAGTTTAGTGGCACCGAGACTACTAGGGTTTCATAGAGAATCGAACTCTGTCACACCGATTTGCAATTTTTGGTCAGACCAAAAATGCATGTGCTATGGCCTAAGCCAAATCGGTGAGACCGATTTCTACAATTCGGTCGGTCCGAGATGAGTCTGGCGGAGACCTAACCCTAAATTTGTATATCCAATCTAATCTAAAGGAAATTTTCAGTGGATGGATTTAATGCATACGTGGTCATGATCATGGCAAAGTAATGTGCTATGAATCGGAGTTAAGGAATTAGCACATAAAGTCGAACCCATACCCTAGTTCGGCGGAGGTTCGCTACAGCGGCAACGGCGGAGCCGAATTCCGTCGATGGTGATGGAAACTAGCAGCGGGAGGTCGCTGGCGGTGAGGAGATGATCCAGAGACTTGAGGAGGCAGAGCAAGACACATGCGCGGGCTGAGGAGTTTGAAGAAATTTCCAAAATCTGACCAGTGGGTATATATATCCCGACCCTGTCAGTGTGACCGAGTGGAACAACTCGGTGGCACCGATATGCAGAATCATGAGCGGTTACTGCAACTTGGTGTGACCAAAAAGTTCAAATCGGTTGCACCGAGATGGAAAACCTAGATCAACTTAGTGAACTCGGTGTGACCGAAGTGGTTGACTCGGTCATACCGAAGTGCACAAAGAGGTTTTGGAAGTTTAAGTCTATGATGAATTGGGGACTCCGAGTGCTCCTCACACAGAGTGGTTCGAATCTGACTTGATCAAACTTTGTGATGTAGCATGAATAGAGTTTGAGACGAGAAAAACATAGATAGCTAGAGGGGGTTCTTAGGAATTCTTGTCCATCCACTTGGCAAAAGAGAAAAACCCCAAACAATGAAAACAACAAGTGGATGTCCTCGAATGAGTAAAATATGCAACCAACATGCTCACACAGTAAAATGGCAAATAAAATTTGTGGCAAAGCATTCACAAACACTCTAGCATCTATCAAGCAATTGGCGGTTACTAGGTCATCTATATATGAGTATATTGACTGAGGAGTCAAATGAGAACATTTGATCGTAGGTCATACTCATCGTTTAAGCACAAGTGGGGTTGCCACTTTTACATAAAGCATTGTTGTGTTCACACCATTAGAGTTGCTTTAGCTCAATTTATTAGAGTAAAGCTCCCCCTAGATGTGATATCCCCCCTAAGAGGGATGAACTAACCTTGGGTTTTGTCGATGATGACTTCATGTAGGTGTTGAAGATGTAGATTCTCAATGTTGATGTAGATTATTTGGAGCAATCCATTGGAGTGAGTTGCACTTTCAATACCTACACGGGTTAGTCCCACAAGAAACAAACAAGGATATCCATAGACATAGAGTGATGTTCACATAAGATGATGTCCATGAAAGCATTAGGTTACCTTGTCCCTTGTCTTACCAACAAGAGGGTTTGTGACTCCTTGAACTACTGCAAGATATGGAAGTTGTTTGCACATGTCCTTGCCAAAAGATATGAGTGAAGTATGTTGGCGGAGTCACCCTCAAGAACTCTCTAGTTCTTTTTCTTCGGGATCCATACCATCTTGATGGGAATCCTTGGAGTTGTAGTCGTACTTGATGAAGTGGAACTTGATGTAGTCTTGGGAACCCACTTGACCAAGGCCTTGGGAGCTTCCTCAAATGCATCAATTTCCTCTTGAAGCTTGTCCTCCATATTTTCCTTGTGGTCTTGTGGTGGAATATCATCTTGAGATTGTGTTCCTTGGAAAGAAGTAGGATCATACTTCTCTTGTTGAGGAACAAACTTTGTCTTGGGGTATTGATCTTCTTCCCACTCAACTCCATTGGCATTGAACCCTCGTTCAAAACCAATTCCTTAATTATTCCGGTGTCTTCCTTGCTTGCGTATAATTTCCCCAAATTGCTTACTTCCGGCAAGGCTCTTGTAAACACCTTTCTCTATAATTCCCTTAAATAAGCTATTTTCTTGCTCAAGTGTAACTTGGCTAAGAGAATCATTAGTGGAATCAAGAGAACTACTAGAAGCAACAACATTGGATTTAGCATGATTATTGTTACTACTAGAAGAAGAATCTTTCTTACTCTTGTTGCTATATTTAACTTGTGGCATGTAAGTAGACAAGAGCAAACGCTTGGCAATTTAAGAAGAACTTTTCTTGTGAAGATCATCATTGATCGCTTTTAAGAACCCATGCTCTTGCTCAAGGTTGAGCTTTTCAAAGCGTAACTTTTCATGATTCTTTAAAAACTCTCGATGATTTTCCAAGGTAGTTTCATGAGCTAACTTAAGAGTGTTTAGTTCTTTAGTTAGACACTCAATCTCCTTCTTATCATTGTCATTCATTTTATCTTGATTAGCATGATTAATAGCAAGTTCATCATAGTTTTCATCACTAGAATTGTCAACAAGTAAATCATCATCAACTAGCAAGTCATCTTCATCACTATTGAAATCAACATACTCAGGGTGTGATACCTTTGAGCCTTTAGCCATGAAGCATCTTCCAATTCCTTCATTTGGTGACTCAAATATGTCATAGGAGTTGGCTGATACAAGTGCTAGACCGGCAACACCTTCATCTTGAGTATTTTCGGAGTCGGGGTGATAACTTCTCTTGGAGTGATTGTCGGAGTCGGAGCCGGATACCCATTCACCAACATGAGCTTGATGTCTTCATTTTGTGTAGCTCCTTGATGATTTGTCCTTTCTTTCCGAATCCTTGCTTCTCTGTATTGTTCTTCGTTCATAACAGTCATCTCTACTCCTTCTCTCTCTTGGTGGTGATCCTTCTCTTCTACTTCTTCTTTTGGGAGAGTCTTCTCTTCTTTTGTAGGGAGCCTTACACTCATTGGAGTAGTGTCTGGGTCTTCCACAATTGTAGCAATTATGTTCATGACTTGAAGATCTTTTGTCATTGTAGGACCTTAACTTGGAACTTCTTTCCTTGCTTCTACTCTTGTAGAACTTGTTGAAGTTCTTCACCATTAGGCTCAATTCTTCATTGAAGGCTTGTTTCTCATTTGATGATGTGGGAGCATCACATGAGGCATTGTAAGCACCACTTGACTTGTTGTGAAGCTCTTCTGTATCCTTGAGTGACATCTCATGAGCAACAATTCTTCCAATGACTTCCGTTGGCTTGAGATCTTTGTAATTGGGCATCATTTGGATCAATGTGCACACGGTATCATATTTTCCATCCAAGGCTCTTAGGATCTTCTTGATGATGAATCTATCGGTCATCTCTTCACTTCCTGAGCCGGCAATCTCATTTGTGATGAGAGCAAGCCTAGAGTACATTTCAGCGACACTTTCACCATCCATCATTTTGAATTTGTCAAGTTGACTTTGAAGCACATCGAATATGGATTCCTTGACGGAGTCAGTACCTTTGTGCATATCAATCAAAGTATCCCAAATTTCCTATGAATTCTCAAGAAGGCCGATTTTGTTGAATTCTTCGGGGCACAATCCGTTGAAGAGAATATCACAAGCTTGAGCATTGTATTGCAACATCTTCAACTCTTCCATGCTAGCTTCACGGTTCGGTTCTCTCCCATCAAAGAATTCACCTTGCAAGCCAATACACACAATAGCCCAAACGGCGGGGTTATGTCCAAGAATATGCATTTTCATCTTATGCTTCCAACTAGCAAAATTAGTACCATTAAAGTAAGGACCTCTATGGTGGTAATTTCCCTCGCTAGATGCCATACTCTCCTAGGTTGTGAAACCAAGGCTATGATCACCAAAAGCTATGGAAATCAAGGCAAATGAAGACCAAAGCTCCGATACAACTTGTAGGATTGAAAGTATGTCTTGAGGGGGGGGGTGATTAGACTACTTGACCAAATAAAAATCTAGCCTTTTCCCAATTTTAAGTCTTGGCGGATTTTAGCAACTTAGCACTAGTCAAGCAAACAACCTACACATGCAAGTCTAAGAGTATAGCAGCGGAATGTAAAACATTGCACATGAAGGTAAATGGAGGAGTTTGGAGGGAGCAAATGCAATGTAGACACGGAGATTTTTGGTGTGGTTCCGATAGGTGGTGCTATCGTACATCCATGTTGATGGAGACTTTAACCCACGAAGGGTAACAGTTGCGTGAGTCCACGGAGGGCTCCACCATGAAGGGTCCACGAAGAAGCAACCTTGTCTATCCCACCATGGCCATCACCCATGAAGGACTTGCCTCACTAGGGTAGATCTTAACGAAGTAGGCGATCTCCTTGCCCGTACAAACTCCTTGGTTCAACTCCACAATCTTGACGAAGTCTCCCAAGTGACACCTAACCAATCTAGGAGACACCACTCTCCAAAAGGTAATATACGGTGTGTTGATGATGAGCTCCTTGCTCTTGTGCTTCAAATGATAGTCTCCCCAACACTCAACTTTCTCTCACAGATTTGGATTTGGTGGAAAGATGATTTGAGTGGAAAGCAACATGGAGAAGGCTAGAGATCAAGATTCATATGGTTGGAATTGAATATCTTGACCTCAACACCTGCGTAGGTGGTTCTCTCTCAGAAAATGTATGATGGAAGTGTAGGCATATTCTGATGGCTCTCTCTCAAATGAAGAGTGGGTGGAGGGGTATATATATCCTCCTCACAAAATCTAACTATTACACACAAATCACCAAACTCGGTGGGACCGAATAATGAAACTCGGTTGGACCGATTTAGTTCAAAATGTGAATGTTAGGATTTTTGGTGGGACCGATTTCATTAGGGTTAGGGCATAACGTAATCTCGGTGAGACCGATTACACAAACTCGGTAAGACCGACTTTGGTAATAAGCTAACCAGAGAGTTGGTCAGGCAAACTCGGTGGGACCGATTCGCTCATCTCGGTGAGACTGAAACGTTATGAAGGGGAAACAAAGAGTTTGCATTGCGACCTCGGTGGGACCGATCGCTCATTTCGGTTGGACCGAAACGTTACGAAGGGAAACAGAGAGTTTGCAATCCCATCTCGGTGACACCGAGATCCCTATCGGTGAGACCGAAAAGACTAGGGGTTTGTGGCAGTGGCTATGTCAACTAAACTCGGTGGCGCCGGATGGAAAATTTTGGTGGGGCCGAGTATGACTTTTGGTTTGGGACATATGTGGATATGAGAAAGTGGTTGAGGGTTTTGGAGCATATCACTAAGAATTTTGAGCAAGTAACCCATTAAGCAACACCTCATCCCCTTTTTAATAGTATTAGCTTTTCCTATGGACTCAATGTGATCTTGGATCACTGAAAGGTAAAATGTAGATTCTTGAGCTTTAGAGCTTGAGCCAATCTTTTGTCCTTAGCATTTTGAGGGGTACACATTTCTAATCCATGCCATGCCAATCATTGAGCTTTCCTGAAATATTTATCTTGAAATAGTATTAGCTCAATATATGTTGTTAGGAATTACCAAAACCACCCAGGGATAGTTGCACTGTCAAAACTCTTTGTTTCCCCTCATAACGTTTCGGTGTTACATAAATGAGCGATCGGTCCCACCGAGTTTGCCTAACCAACTCTTTGTTAACTGATTGCTGAAATTGGTCTCACCGAGTTCATGCAATCGGTCACACCGAGATGAGGTTTTGCCCTAACCCTAGCACATCGTCCCACCGAGTTGATCATAATGGTCCCACTGAGATTCCTAACATTCACATTTTGAAATAAACCGGTCTCACCGAGTTCTTCTATTCAGTCTGACCGAGTTGGGTCAAATGTGTGTAATGGTTAGATTTTGTGTGGATGCTATATATATATGCTCCACCCCCTTCTCTATTCAAGAGAGATCCATCAGAACGTGCCTACACTTCCACTACTCATTTTCTGAGAGAGAACCACCTACTCATGTGTTGAGACCAAGTCATTCCAATCCAACCACAAGAATCTTGATCTCTAGCCTTCCCCAAGTTGCTTTCCACTCAAATCATCTTTCCACCATAGCCAAATCCGTGAGAGAGAGTTGAGTGTCGGGGAGACTATCATTTGAAGCGCAAGAGCAAGGAGTTCATCATCAACACACCATCTATTACCTTTTGGAGAGTGGTGTCTCCTAGATTGGTTAGGTGTCACTTGGGAGCCCCGGACAAGATTGTGGAGTTGAACCAAGGAGTTTCTAAGGGCAAGGAGATCGCCTACTTTGTGAAGATCTACCCGAGTGAGGCAAGTCCTTCGTGGGCGGTGGCCATGGTGGGATAGACAAGGTTGTTTCTTCGTGGAACCTTTGTGGGTGGAGCCCTCCTGGACTCGCGCAACCGTTACCCTTTGTGGGTTGAAGTCTCCATCAACGTGGACGTACGATAGCACCACCTATCAGAACCATGCCAAAAATCTCCATGTCTACATTGTGTTTGCCTTTTCCAAACCCTTCCCTTTACCTTCGTATGCAATGTTTTACTTTCCGCTGCACACTTTTACAATTGCATGTGTAGGTTTATTACATGACTTGTGCTAAGTTGCTAAAATCTGCCAAGGCTTAAAATTGGGGAAAGGCTAGATTTTTATTTGGTCAAGTAGTCTAATCACCCCCTGTAGACCTACTTTCGATCCTACAAGTGGTATCAGAGCTTTGGTCTCCATTTGCCTTGATTTGCATAGCTTTGGTGATCATAGCCTTGGTTTCACAACCTAGGAGAGTATGGCGTCTAGCGAGGGAAATTACCACCGTAGAGGTCCTTACTTTGATGGTACTAATTTTGCTAGTTGGAAGCATAAGATGAAAATGCATATTCTTGGACATAACACCGCCGTTTGGGCTATTGTGCATATTGGATTGCAAGGTGAATACTTGAAGGATGGAAGAGAACCATATTATGAAGCGTTCGCGGAAGAATTGAACATGCTGCAATACAATGCTCAAGCTTGCGATATTCTTTTAAACAGATTGTGCCCCAAAGAATTGAAAAAAATCAGACACCTTGAGAATGCAAAGGAAATTCGGGATACTTTGGTTGATATGCGCAAAGGTACCGAGTCCGTCAAGGAATCCAAATTGGATGTGCTTCAAAGTCAACTTGACAAGTTCAGAATGAAGGATGGTGAAGGAGTCGCTGAGATGTACTCTAGGCTTGCTTTCATCACAAATGAGATTGCCGGCTTAGGAAGTGAAGAGATGATCGACAGATTCATCATCAAGAAGATCCTAAGAGCCTTGGATGGAAAATATGACACCGTGCGCACCTTGATCCAAATGATGCCCAATTACAAAGATCTCAAGCCAACGGAAGTCATTGGTAGAATTGTTGCTCATGAGATGCCACTTAAGGATAAGGAAGAGCTTCACAACAAGTCTAGCGGTGCTTACAAAGCTTCATGTGATGCTCCTGCAACATCAAGTGAGAAACAAGTCTTGAATGAAGAATTGAGCTTAATGGTGAAGAACTTCAACAAGTTTTACAAGAGTAGAAGCAAAGAGAGAAGTTCCAAGTCAAGGTCCTACAATGACAAAAGATCTTATAGTCATGATCACAATTGCTACAGTCATGGAAGACCTGGACACTATTCCAATGTGTGTACGACTCCCTACAAAATAAGAGAAGACTCTCCTAAAAGGAGAAGTAAAAGAGAGGAATCACCACCAAGAGAGAGAAGGAGTAGAGATGACCATTATGAACGAAGAACCTCTCGCGGAAGCAAGGATTCGGAAAGGAAGGACAAGTCATCAAAGAGCCACACAAGACGAAGACATCAAGCTCATGTTGGTTAATGGGTATTCGGTTCCGACTCCAACAACTACTCCGAGAGAAGTTATCACTCCGACTCCGAATATACTCAAGATGAAGGTGTTGCCGGTCATGCACTTGTGTCATCCAACTCCTACGACATATTCAACTCACCAAATGAAGGGATTGGAAGATGCTTCATGGCAAAAGGCCCCAAGGTATCACACCTCGAGTATGTTGACTTCAATAGTGATGAAGATGATTTGCTAGGTGATGATGATTTACTTGTTGACAACACTAGTGATGAAAACTATGATGAAATTGCTATTAATCATGCTAATCAAGATGAAGCGAATGATATTGATAAGGAGATTGAGCGTCTAACTAAAGAACTAAACACTCTTAAGTTATCTCATGAAACTGCCTTAGAGGATCATCGAGAGCTTTTAAAGACTCATGAGAAGATACACTTTGAAAAGCTCAATTTAGAGCATGAGCATGGGTTCTTAAAAGCAACCAATGATGATCTTCGTAAGAAAAGTTCTTCTTACATTGCCAAGCGTTTACTCTTGTCTACTTACATGCCACAAGTAAAATCTAGCAACAAGAGCAAGAAAGACTCTTTTTCTAGTAGTAACAATAATCATGCTATATCCAATATTGTTGCTTCTAGTAGTTCTCTTGATTACACTAATGATTCTCTTAGCCAAGTTACACTTGAGCTAGAAAATAGCTTATTGAAGGAAATTATAGAGAAAGGTGTTTAGAAGAGCCTTGCCAGAAGTAAGCAATTTGAGGAAATTGTACGCAAGCAAGGAAGGCACCGGAAGAATCAAGGTGTTGTTTTAAACACAAGTGCAATGCCAATGGAGTTGAGTGGGAAGAAGATCAATACCCCAAGATGAGCATTCTTCCCTCCCGGAACCACGAGCCTTCTAGTGAGTTCCTCCGGTTTGTGAGGGGTCTGTGTCTAAACTTTCGTCAAACAAGTCATTTTTCCACAGTATCTTGGTGCCATGCCATTACGTCAAGCAAGGTTTCATGTATTTCAGATCATTTTTTATTTTTCTTTGGAATTTAAATTCCATGGCAGTGGACGCTTTTGTCCAAGCCGTGACACCAATATGTTTTAAAATTCCTTCCAATTTACTACGCATGACATTAAGTCACACACAAGTACACAAATATGATTTTTCAAACCGTTATGGTTAGCTCTTGCATTGACATGTAGTTCAGATGTGAATTATGGTCATTATATTGCTAAAAAATCACTTAAATGTCTTAAAAGGTCAAATGAACCCTTGTAATTTCCAAATTTTAACATTACAGTTGTATTAGTGCATGTTAATGATAGAAAAAGTTTGAAGGCCATAAGAGGAAGCTACCGGTTCGTCATCAAAAATGCATTGTTCCCTCTCGGAACCAAGAGCCTTCTAGTGAGTTGTTCCATTTTGTGAGGGGTGTGTGTCCAAACTTTCGTCAAATAGGCCGATTTTTTTAGCACAACATCTTGGTGCCATGACATTTTGTCAAGAAAGGTTTCATGAATTTCTAATCATTTTTGATTTTTTTTAAATCTAAATGTCATGGCACTCGATGCTTGTGTCCAAGCCGTGACACCAATATGTTTGAAAATTCCTTCCAATTTACCGCTAAAAGTGCGTTATATCGATTAGAAGGGGGGTGAATAGGCGATTTTTATGAAAGTCTTCACAACATGGAAGTTTCGAAGACAAACGATAGAAATAAACCTATTACCATGCAACGGAAGGTAGACTACACTAGGCAACCCATAGTCAAGTATTCAATGGAGTGAGAGCACAATGACTAATAGCAGCAATGTAGTAAGGATCAGGTAGGAAGATATTATGAAGCCAAACAGAACACGCAGTCACTCAGTGAAGACAAAAGATAGTGCAAACATACAATGACTTCACAAGGAGTAACAGTAAGTAAAGGGAAGGGAATGATGAAACCAGTGACTCATTGAAGACAATGATTTGTTGGACCAGTTCCAGTTGCTGTGACAACTGTACGTATGGTTAGGGCGGCTAGGTATTTAAACCTGAGGACACATAGTCCCGGACACCCAGTCCTGAACAAGCAGCTCAGGACACCTAGTCCTCACCGTATTCCCCTTGAGCTAAGGTCACACAGACCTCGCCCAATCACTTAGGTAAGTCTTCAAGGTAGACTCCCAAACCTTCACAGGCTTCGTTCACCGGCAATCCACAATGTCTCTTGGATGCTCAGAACGCGACGCCTAACCGGCTGGAGGATTCACAGTCCTCAAGTGTAATAAGTCTTCAGATCACACAGACAAGAAGACTTAAGTGATGCCTAATTCTCTTTGGCTCTGGGTGGTTAGGGCTTTATCCTCGCAAGGAATTCTCTCTCAAAGGCTCCGAGGTGGGTTGCTCTCAAACGACAAAAGTCGTACTCTAACTCTGAGCAGCCAACCGTTTATGGTTGTAGGGGGTGGGCTATTTATAGCCACTAGGCAACCCGGCCTGATTTGTCCGAAATGACCCTGGGTCACTGAGGAACTGACACGTGTTCCAACGGTCAGATTTCAAACTCACGCGGCAGCTTTACTTGGGCTACAAGCAAAGCTGACTTGTCCGACTCTGGACAAGTTTCGCTCTCATAGTCTTCACTCGAAGACATAGGTTTTGGTTAAGCATCACTTCAGTCATTCTGACCGGTTCTCTTGGACCCCACTTAACAGTATGGTGGTTCCTATGACTCAACAAGGAAGAAAAAGAACTACGAAAGATCTAAGTCTTCGAGCTCCATAGGCTTCATGCGATGTCTTCTCTTATCATAGTCTTCAATGTGAATATCTTCATATACCACCTTTGACATCAATGTCTTCATACATTTTTAGGGGCCATCTCTGGTAGGAAAACCGAATCAATGAGGGACTTCTACCTGTGTTATCCTGCAATTCTCACAAACACATTAGTCCCTCAACTAGGTTTGTCGTCAATACTCCAAAACCAACTAGGGGTGGCACTAGATGCACTTACAATCTCCCCCTTTTTGGTGATTGATGACAAACTAGTTGAAGTTTTCAATGGGGAATATAATATGTGAAATTGTAAAGGATAAGGAATTGTCTTCATAAGCTGTGAGGGCTCCCCCTGAAGATGTGCATATAAGTAATTTGCTTTTGGAATGCAAATGCACATGGCAGGTTGTACTTGTGGAGATCCTCTTCAACTTATGATGACAATTCATTATGCATGTGAAGGTATGTGAAGATAATGACATGCATAATGGAAAATGGACGTCTGCAAAATGATCTAAGTGCGGAATTTATCGTCGCAGATGCGGAATTTATCATCGCATCACAAAGTGGCAAATAAGTAGCAAACGACCATTGAGTTTAAGTGTTACAACTCAAAGAACCAAATGTATCAAAACGAGAGTTGTAAACACGAAGCAAAATATAAAGCACCCACCCATATGGACCCGCTTGAAGACTATCAAACTCATATGCTTCTCCCCCTTTTTTCAGTAAGGACCAAAAAGGTTTGAAGACATAGAGCATCTACTCGTTTCCATGAAGAGTAGGTGAAGCAGAAGGGTCGTCGGTGGTGTTCGGCGGTGCAGAAGCAGTTGGAGCAGTGTCAAAGCATGTTGAAGGAGGTGGCGGCGAAGTGGCATCGTCTTCATCCTCGATCACTCTCGCATTCACAGTTGCAGCAGAGGAAGAGAACTCAGAGTCTTCAAGAGATGGAGTGCGTTGCAGCACTGCCCTTCGAGGAGGTGTGGAGTCAAACCTGAAGCGTTCAGAGAAGCCATCCTCTTGAAGATCATTGACGGTGTCCTGGACTAGGGGGTACTCATCACATCATCTCCCGATCAGTTGGATTGGGCCGAGGGCCCCCATGGTCGCATACTCATGGGCCAGTTCGGACAGCTACCGCATACAAGGAAGATTTCACAAGACTTGGCGATCAAGACAAGGACTTCTCCCCACCGGCGTATTCGACTAGGACTCTTGTTAACCTAGGCCTCTGGTGCATTATATAAATCAGGGCCAGGCTAGCCGATAGAACATACACAACAATCATACCATAGGCTAGCTTCTAGGGTTTAGCCTCCTTGATCTCGTGGTAGATCTACTCTTGTACTACCCATATCATCAATATTAATCAAGCAGGAGTAGGGTATTACCTCCATCGAGAGGGCCCGAACCTAGGTAAAACATCGTGTTCCCTGCCTCCTGTTACCATCTGGCCTAGACGCACAGTTCGGGACCCCCTACCCGAGATCCGCCGGTTTTGGCATCGACATTGGTGCTTTCATTGAGAGTTCCGCTATGTGATCGACAAAAGGATCGATGGCTCGCCTGCAGATCAACTGCGACTTTGGCATCTTCGTCACCAGCTCGACTGGTCACCTTGGTTCGACCAAGAATTGCGCCCCGTGTTCGGATCACCATGTCCGGACGAGGGCCTTCATCAAACATCAACTCCGATCTCTATCAAGATCACGGAGGAATCATCTATGGAGCTCGGGGGCTCAACATCAACATTGCCCTCAAGCGACCGTGCTGTTTTTCTGGACAGCGAACTCGTATTTGCCACCACCACCTCCTCGAGTATCTCTTTGACGATCGCTTTGGTGGAATTGTGCGTAATTGAGTCTACAACAACCCTGGAAAATTTCGTCGAGTTCCGATGGAGGAATCTCTGGAAATCCACGATATACCGGAGCCTTGTCAAATCTGGACGGGAATTTGGATGAGTTTAGGGCGTGGTGTCCAGCTTCTAGCTCGGACGTCCTTTGGAAGATCCAACCGTTGATCGGCTGCATAATTCCTGTATCTACCACCTCTCAAAATTTCAGCTCGATCCGGCCGTCCAAACTCCGGGAACCTTCCAATTAGTGCATCACTTTTCGGATATGTTTTCTGCGCGAAAACGAATCCGACCCGAGTTCATCTTTTTTATGAACAGGATTTCGGACATCCCTTTTGAAGGAAGTTTTGTATGGGGTATTGTGTTTTGTTCCCGAACACATCCCACTAACTGTAAGATCTTTTGAACATGACCTTCAACATCATGCTAGTGTCAAACCAGTCTGGCAATATTACTCCACGGCTGCCGACCTGCGCTAGACACGGCGTCACCTTATTGAGCCGAGCTCAACTTATTCAGATCATCATCTCGGCAAGACAAACAAGAGCCCGGCATCGCGAAGGATAAATCATCACCAACATCGCCGCCCCACGGATTACACGGAGCGGGCATACCAGCATCGCCGCATGGTTGCTTCATCAAGCCGGCATCGACCACGTCACGACCTGTATCGACAGGGCCGCACTATTGCTTCTTCAAGCTGGTGTCCATCACGCCGACCTACTTCAACTCATCGGATGACATCGAGGCTTCGACATCTGGGGCTTCGCCATCTCTTCATCAACCTACTCCAGACACTTCGGCGTCACTAGCCGACCAGCTTCGTCACGTTAGCTGTGCCGAGGGCTTTGCCTCGGCGAGTCAACCTTTACCAGCATTGCCATGCCATCGTTTTATCGCCCATCAGGCAATGGGTGTGCGGAGCGGGTCCCAATTTTAGGAATCACCTTCCTTCGGATTGCTACAACAAATAAACCAGGTGCTATTAATCCCAGTATTTTTTGCTTGTTTGGGTTCATTTTTCCCAAGGAATTATTACTCTGGTTTGTCCGTCATATGTACACAGGTCTATCAAATGGTGGCTGCATTAACGACAGTCGCATGGTGGTTCGGTCAGTTTCCGTACATAGTCCGGCGAACGCCGCACTCGGAGCTCGGACCGACCTACGAATTCAGGCTTTGCCACGCCTTTACCGCATCACGCCGACGCCCTGCATCGACTTGACTTCGGCGCCAGGCCATATTTCTTTTATTACTCACTTTGCATAAATTATTTATTATGCAACAATTTTTTTAATTATCATTATTACTATTATCTTCGGTTTGCACTATTTTTTGTGCACAGGAAAATGATTCGGGGACTTCGGCGTCACTCTGCCGGTCTGCATTGATCGTGCTATGTCACCACTTCGGCATGTCAAGCTCTCTGCTCCGCCACCTCGGGACCGGCTTGAGGGATGGAACCTTGTCCCGCATCAAGCTCGGACCGCGTCATCAATACCGAACACATTAACCAGCTAAGTCGCTTTCATGCTCAAAGCTTTAATTTCTAACTTGTGTTTGGTTCGACCAAGCATTATACTTTTTTGGAAAAAAGTTGCTTCTAAAATTTTTTCCTTGTCCAAACTTTGTTTGTGACGCATAAATTCAAATACCCCGTTTACTTGGGGGCTTCCTTTATGAAGCTTTTCCTGTTGCATATGATTATACTTGTACGGCTTTGTTCCTTGTTCGTGTATTACGCCACAATATGCACCACATTGACTTAAGCAATTTGCAAGCTGGGTTGCCTCGCTCCTGTGTTTACCCCTATGTTCCCGATTGTTCGGCTAGGGAGTAAAGGGAGCACCTCTGTGATTGTCACGATCGGGTCACCCGAGCCGGACCTCAGACTGGGTGAAGCCGAAAGCTAGCGCTCTTATAGTTATTCAATGATGGTCGCACACAACGGAACTCATGAGTACAAAAAATCTATTACACAAGTCTCATAATAACAATGAGCACCGAAGAAAGGTATCGGTGGGGGTACTATTTTCTTCGAAGATGCTTCTTACTCTTCGCAGTAATATAGCATAAGTTCCCTGAGCGCACTTTGTCTGTTACAGCCTTATGGCCTGATTGCCTGGTTATTGGAAACACCGTCGATATTCTCGACCGATGGAGTACATAACACTTTTCGGTCCTTAACCAAAGAGGGAGAAGCCGATGGTTGGTTAAGACGCGTTTAAAGTTCGGTTGAACATAGATATGATATAAGTACTTCGGTACATGCAATCATTCTTCTACCCAAGTCACTTGGGGGCTCTTAAGTTTATTTGAGCTATTTTATAATAAGTGTTCTTCTTCTTAGTCGTTGAAAAGTTCTATTATTATTATTTATCACTCCTTTTTTCGACGCGAGTGTGCGGTCACTAGCCGGGGAGCCTAATTTCTCTCTCAAAGCCGCTAGAGTTTAGTTTGCTAAACTGGCCTAATGAGAAGTACTCCGCCCTCGGGATAGGAGGTTGAAGCCGTAGGCTGACCCGCTCGAAGTCTTGAGATAGGATGTGTCATGTTAAAGGACGACAGAAGCACTTCTTTTTTCTAAGACCAATTTTCGGATTGGCACCGAACACTTGATCTTGTTCGGACGTCATGTTTTTACTGACGTTTCTTGGTTTTCCAAGCTTTTTGGCACTTTTAAACTATTTGTGCTTTTCCAGCATTAGTCTCACAGTGCAACGCTGGACACCTTTAGGGATTCGGCAAAAACATTCTCAGATATTGCTATATATGCATCGGTTTCAAATTGTGTCTTCGGTCAATAGTTGGGTTGCCCGGCTCCTGCACTTGCTTCCTACGTTCCGTTTTGTTCGACTAGGCGTGCAAAGGGAGAACCACTACGATTGTGCTTCCAGCTCACATGGTTAAGCACCTTAGTGGAGAAAGCCGGAAACTGACTGTCACAATAAGCGTAAACTGGTCAGCGATCCGATGACTATGACGGGCCATTCATAACATTGGCCGAAGTGTTTACGGATTGACCTCGACTGTCGCCGAACACTACCGGGGGCTATTAACTTGCCTCCCAAACTAAATCCTCGATATTTTGCTCTTACATTCGAGCTGAGGTTTCATGATCATGCTTAGCATGACAACCCAAAGAAAGGAACCGATAGCGGGACTATTTTCTTTGGAATACATTTCTTCTGTTAAACATTAATATAACATATCTCTCTGCGTACCTTTGTTTATAAAACCGTGTGGCCAGATTTCCTTGTTTGTCGTAAATCTTTGCCCTCATAAAGGCTTTATAAAGTAGGACAAACTCTCCTCGGCTACTGGCCAAGGAGGTGGAAGCCGATGGTCGGTCAACAAAGTTTTGTACAATGCGGATCCGAGCATTAATGACGTAAAGTACTTGGATACATAGAGTCATTACACATAATTTGTGATTTTACTATGGATATTGATCCTTAATTCGGCCACCCGTGCCCGCATTAAGGCCCGGGGGCTACTGGGCTATGGGCTTATTATTTACAAATATTAAAGGGGCACATCGATCCCCTGATCTGGTGTTGCCACCCGACCAGTGTCTCGGGGGCTACTGCATTGCTTGTCCAATGCAGAAAAATTTTATGTGCAATATAGTTTCCGAGGAGATTTTGATCCTCAGGTTGGTCGGCCGCACCCAACCTGAGTCTCAAGGACTGAGCACGCCGCTTTTAGTGACCCAAAGTATTCTGCCGAGCTTGGACTTGATCCTCAGGCCGATTTTGCAAATCAACCTGAGTCTCGGCGGCTACTAGGATCAGCGGTCTTACGTCATCTTTCAGGTGCATCTCGGGTTTTAGACCGATACACACCTTGAGGGCTACTGGCTATATATCTCGGTAGAGAATAAATTGCACCAACAAAAAATATTCACAAAAATCGGCCCACATTCGGGGTGGTGCACCACCTCGGAAGCAGTCCGGCATAAAGCTCGGGCGCTAGTGGCTGGCTCCGTAGAGGGCATTTCCGGCATTAAGCTTGGCTAAACTCCTTCAAACTTTTTTGAACCAAGGTGATATGACACCTCGGATATAGTCCGGCATTGGAGCTCGGATACATAGTCTGGCGTTGGAGCTCGGATACATTCCGGCGTTAGAGCTGGGAAGCGGTCCAACATTGGTGCTCGGCTACAAAAGATACCTCGAATACAGTCCGGCGTTAGAGCTCGGACGCAAGAGGACACTGCCTCCCGGGAACAACTTCAAACCCGAGGTGTGGCATAAAAATAATAAGGCATTGATAAAGGCCGGAAACCTAAAGGGGCTCCTCGGATACCCGACGTGTAAACTCGTCGAATGCATTTCGGCGATCCTCAAGATCGAAGATGAGAAGATTTGTTGAACCAGTTTTCAAGACCGTCAACCAAAGATGAAGAACAGTTCGGAAGAATCGAGGAGCATCCCTAACTTGAAGACCGGTTCAGGGGGCTACTGACGGTGTCCTGGACTAGGGGGTACTCATCACATCGTCTCCTGATCAGTTGGATTGGGCCGAGGGCCCCCATGGTCGCATACTCATGGGCCATTTCGGACAGCTACCGCATACAAGGAAGATTCCACAAGACTTGGCGATCAAGACAAGGACTTCTCCCCACCGGCGTATTCGGCTAGGACTCTTGTTAACCTAGGCCTCTAGTGCATTATATAAACCAGGGCCAGGCTAGTCGATAGAACATACACAACAATCATACCATAGGCTAGCTTCAAGGGTTTAGCCTCCTTGATCTCGTGGTAGATCTACTCTTGTACTACCCATATCATCAATATTAATCAAGCAGGAGTAGGGTATTACCTCCATCGAGAGGGCCCGAACCTGGGTAAAACATCGTGTTCCCTGCCTCCTATTACCATCCGTCCTAGACGCACAGTTCGGGACCCCCTACCCAAGATCCGCCGGTTTTGACACCGACAATCATCTTTAGAGCACATCAGCATCAGCCCTTTCCATGTGCGTCGAGAGATTTCATGGGCAACAAAAGCATTCTTGGTGGTAAGATTGCGAACGCGGTTGACATCCACCAAGAGGCTTTGCATTTGACGCTTCAGCCAGTCATGATGCCTATCCTGTTTCTGATGAAGAGCCACCAGAAGCTCTCGGTCATTAAGAACATGAGTGCGCTTCTTGGGTCGTTGGGCAGTTGTGCTGTCGGTGGCTTCAGTAAGGGCAGGATGTGGTGCACGTGTAGTTCTAGCCAAAGGATACACACGAGTGACTGCTTCAACTCCTTCAATGTTCTAAGAAAAACTTTGATGCTCCGCATTCTGAAGACTTAGAGGTTCCTTGGCAGGCTCATGATAGATGGCTTCAATAGACATATCCACATCAGGCAGAAAGATCCAATGATTGCGAGCAGATGGCTGATATGAGATAGCGGAGTGAAGTTTGATCAGCCGCATTACCCATGGGGCGTAGAACTTCAAGCCAAAAAGATCAGAGCCTGATGCAGCAAGTTGGCGAATGAAGAAGTCCTGTGCATTGAAGCATTTGCCATGAAGAATATAGAAGACCAAAGTCTTCATTGCACCTTCCAGCTTGGCATGTGGAGAGTGTCCTTTGATGGGCCAGAGAGTTTGCCGTATGATGTGATAAATAGTCCTTGGCAGATACTCTAGGTCTTCAACAAAGAACTCTTTGGGATATGCAGCATCTTGGGGCAATGGCTTCATCATACTGAGCATCTGACTCATGTTAGGTTCAGGCTTGTGAAAGATGCTCTCCACAGCTTCACTGTGAAGTTGACAGCCAAATTCGTAGAGATCGCCAGGAGTGGGTAGACCAGTGAGCTCAATGATGTCAAAGGCTTTGGCTTTGTGATGAACGTTTCCTATCATCCACTCCAGGACCCAAGTCTTCGGATCTCTGTTGTACCCGCGGATGTGAAGTGTGGCATAGAATTGGAGTAGCAACTCTTCATTCCAATGCTCTTGATTGGTGACGAACGGCAGCAATCCAACCTCCTTGAAGCAATCCAGAGCTTCTTCCAGACAAGGCAGACCAACTATTGCTTCAATGTCAAGACGCTTGTGTGGGAAGATGCGACCTTGATTGTATAGAATGCAGGAGTAATAGCTTTGCTGCGGATAGCTCCAGAACCGATCAGATGATATTCTTTCCCTTGAGTAGGGGTTCCTGGAGCTATTGAAGAATGTGTTGTCTGCTCTGAAGCCATTGACATTAAAGGATCCAGGTGCTGATGCAGGACTTGGAAACCTGGGCAATCTTGGGATTGGCTTCTGTACCTGAGGCCTGTGCTCGACATGATAGTCGAACTGAGGACCAGCAGTAGGCGCAGGAACAGAAGCAGTGGGATCAGTGGCTTCGCTGACTTCTGGTGCTTGGGTTGGTGAAGGTTCCACATTAGCTTCAGCCATGACAGCGTCAGTGGCTTCATTGGTGTTGGTGGTGGCAGCCTCAAGATTTTCAACCTCCACTTGACGAGCTGGAGGGTCGGTCACAGTCACGTTCTCCTCGAGAACAGCTTCTTGGTGGGACAGGGGAGTAGCAGCTTGTGGGGCTTCTTCTTCATCGGCTGATGCAGCCGGAATGTCTTCAGCAACTTTAGCTTCAGACTCAGAGACTAGAGGCCTTGGTCCTTTGCGAAGCCTGCGCAATGTTGGCGACGCCTGTGGAGTTGAAGTTGGCTGGGCCTCAAAGTCTTCTTCCTCTTGTGGGCGATCAGCCCATGAAGCATCCTGAGCAATTGGCGTCAGAGGACGACCAATGCTGATGAGTTTGCTGTGCGTTAGCACAGGCGATGATACCTGTTGGTGCTCAAGCTGAGGAAGGACTGCATCATCTTCAACATTGTCATGATAACCAATGTCTTCAGCAGCGATGGGATCAGCTGCTGGAAAGTCTTCAGCTTCATGAGCCTCTGTGTAAGCAGGCTCATGGATTGTCAGTTGGCGCTCTTGAGGTTCAGCATCAGGACGAACCATGGAAATGGGTTCAACAATCAAAGGCTCTGTGGGAGCAGCCCGTTCCTTCTTGGTCTTCCTCTTCTTCTTGGAGGGGGCAGTAGCAGAGGCTTCAAGATGTTTCCTCTTCCTGGCTTCAGCCTCAGCAGTCCTCGTCTTCTTTAGCTCTGAAGCAGTTGACCGGGCCTTTGGCTTCGAGCCAGTCATGCTCGTTGGGAAGACAATGGGATCTGCTTCCGGCCTTGGTGCGTTGGGTTCGGCCACAATGGGCTTCTTCTTCTGCTTAGCAACCATCCTGGGATCAATGCCCGGACGCCCAAGGGCCTTGCGCTTCTCAGCCTCGTTGTAGCCTTGCACACACTTGTCAGCCAGGCTCTTCATGCGCCCCCGAGAACCCTGAGCTTCCGCGCATTTCTTGAGAAAGGCTTCTTTGAGCTCGTGCAGCATAATCTTGAGGTTTTTCAACTCTTGCACGCTGAGCTTGGCCATATGCTTCTTGAACTGAGCCTTTTCATAGTCAATCTTTTGCTTCAGTTCGACGATGCGCTGAGCGAGAGCTAGCTCTGAAGCAATGGCGCCATGGAAGGCGACACTGAGGCCAATGGGTAGTTGCAGATCTTCGAAGCTGATGTTTGGCATGTCAAACCACTCATCAATGAAGTTGTGGATGATTGTCACGTCAAAGAGAGGCAGATCATTGAAGATTTTTGCTTCTTCTTTGCTCTTGATGAGTTGCTCAAGAGCGTCATCTGCAAGATCTTCATCATTGGACAGATCAATGGCATCGTTGGGCAGAATGGCAGCAGCTGTCACCTCTTGGCCGGTGTGTGGCAGAGGCATCTTGACCTTCTGGGGCTTGGAGATGCATGATAGATCTTCAGACTGCACACTGTCTTCAGGAGGTGCAGTGGCCAATGGCTTCGCTCGGGAGATTTTTGGTGCTGAGGCAGGCTTTGAAGCTTTTGGCTGCTTCAGTTTCTTTGGCTTCGGCGCTGCAGGCGCTTCATCTGATTCAGCGTCATCTGCAGGCTCATTCACGGCTGTCCCTTGAACCAAGATATGGGTGATGAGACCTTCAAGGTTGTAGAAAGGACCGACGACATTGGGTTCTGCATCTCGTGTGCCGTCAGCCCTTGGAGCAGAAGGACCAGGGTTGAAGTCTAGTCCCAATGACTTCTTGTTCTGCTTTGCTGAGTTCTGGGCAAACTGGAAGTTGCGCTTGAACAGAATGTCGTCACGACACCATAGTAGTGATGATGAGTGTGCATCTACAGGCTGTGGCCCACGGACCATGCAGGGATAGAAGCCTTGTTCAATGGCTTCATCTCTGGTCCTGGGTTGAAGATTTTTGTAGAGGATGTCTCCCCATGGTCGCTTGATGGCATTCTTTTCAGCATATTCCTTTGTCACAAATCTGTACTTGAACCACTGTTCTGCCCAATAGCGTTGAATCCATTGGATTCGTGTCTTGCGCTGATTGTAATCCTCTTCAGGATCTGTCTTGTACAGCTCTGAGAGGTCATCGGGCAGATCTCTCGATGTTTCTCCTCGACGCTTTCTGCCACCCTTCCTTGCTGATTTCTCTGAAGCCATGAACTTTAAACTGAAAGGCTTCAATACGTTCAAAGGCTTCAAAGGTTTTCGCTTGTTGGACAAACAGGAACTGGCTTCGGGAGAATTTATGTGATGCTGTAAGTATTCTGCAAATGAATGCAGACTATGAGAACCAAGGTATTCTCCCACGGACATGTACCTGTGACAGCATTAAGGTGCGAGGGAAGGGGAAGAGGTCATATGCATTCTCAGAAGATTTTGAAGATAAATCAGTTTAGAAGACATTGACCTCATCGTGCGAAGACATTCGCTCATAGATAAGGAGTTGGTTCCAGATTTGTACAAATCCATGGATCAGTACAAGTGAGGAATCTAACTACTTTGTGAAATACAAGTGAATATACTAGGCATATTATGAGATGCAGTATGTAAGAGATCCAACTTGTGTGAACAGAAACTGCTTGTGGTAGAAAGTGACGAAGCTATAGGATCAAGGGGGCTGTAAAAAGCAAGTTTTATTTACCACACGAAGAACTGCTAGACGGAGTGGAAGAGGAGGCCGAGCAGTTCGATCGTCCGTGCCCTAACTTGGCAACGGAGGACACCTACGGCGACGGCGGAGAAGACGATGTCCGTGGTCGGCGTGAAGACGGCGTCGGAGAGGTTGCGGCAGCGAAGCGCTTCGTCGCCGGCGTCGTCGAGCGCTAGCAGTGGCGCTAGGGTTCATGCGAGAGTGGAAGAAGAGATAATGATTGCTGTGAGGTGTGTATTTATAGGTACAGGGGCGGCACTGCGTTATTACACAGGTGCCCCTGGCGATTCACATCTGAGGAACACGTGGCCATCATGCAGCATACCGGGGGTTGTTCCACGTCCCACGCAAGCCTGGATTGTCGGGTGGTCGTTCCCACTTCTCCGGGTTTCAGGTGAAGGGATGAGCATTGAAAATGAACTTAATGTTTGTCTTTCTATCTTCTGCTGACAAGGACGCAGAGAAGACATTTAACAGTTTCAATAGAATGCATATGACTTGGAGAGATAGAGTTTGAGATAGAAAGCATAGAGAGGTTAGGGTCTGATCACATTCACTTAGTTCAAAAGATTCAACAAGAAGACATAGCTATAAGTGAATGCTGTAGAGGACAGAACACTAGTGTATATATATATATATATATATATATATTCAACATAGTGAAGATAATCATGAAGACATGTTGAAATTGAAGCCAAACCAAATGCGAAGACATAGCAAATGTAACACCACGAGTGAAACACTTCAAACAGAACATTTGGTGGTGGCGTTACCCACCGTATAGGAAGTATTAAACCCAGACACGGCGCACAATTATCGTGGCGCTCCGAAGTCAAATTCCACATTAATGTATTCACACTTAGAATGTATGTCTTCATTGATTGAAGATATACTTTACTTCGTGTCTTGCACATCTAAGTCATCAATATGCATGAGTGTTAGGATGTGTGCCTGATCACAGGACATTTGAGGATTCCAAGATATTTAGCTCACACCGTAACTTGCAAAATCTCTTCTCATCCAAGGGCTTGGTGAAGATATCTGCCAGTTGCTCTTCACTGTTGACGTGTATGATGTCAATGTCTTCCTTCACAACATGGTCTTTGAGAAAGTGATGACGAATTTCAATGTGCTTTGTCTTCGGGTGCCGAACTGGGTTGTTGGCAATCTTGATGGCGCTTTCGTTGTCGCAGTAGAGTGGCACTTGCTTTAGATGAATGCCATAGTCCTTGAGTGTTTGCTTCATCCACAGAAGCTGAGCGCAGCAAGATCCAGCAGCAATGTATTCAGATTCAGCACTGGAGAGAGATACACAGTTCTGCTTCTTTGAAGACCAACATACAAGTGATCGTCCCAAAAAATGACATGTGCCTGATGTAGACTTGCGATCCACCTTGTCACCAGCATAATCAGCATACGAGAATCCAACCAGATCAAACTCTGAGCCCTTTGGATACCATAATCCTAGAGTTGGGGTGTGAGCCAAATATCGAAGAATTCGCTTCACAGCTAAGTGATGCGACTCCTTTGGTGCCGCTTGAAATCGAGCACACATGCAAACACTAAGCATAATATCTGGCCTAGATGCACATAAATAAAGCAAAGAACCAATCATGGAGCGGTATACCTTTTGATCGAACTCTTTACCATTGTCGTCGGGACCCAGATGATGTTTGGCTGGCATTGGCGTCGTGAAGCCTTTGCAATCTTGCATACCGAACTTCTTCAGGCAATCTTTGAGATACTTCTCTTGAGATATGAAGATGCTGTTGCGTTGCTGTCGTATTTGAAGACCGAGGAAGAACTTCAGCTCTCCCATCATGGACATCTGATATTGCTCTTGCATCATATATCCAAACTCTTCACTGTACTTCTGATTGGTGCAGCCGAAGATGATGTCATCCACATATATTTGGCACACGAACAATTCACCATCATATGTCTTCGTGAAGAGAGTGGGGTCGAGGGAACCAGGTATGAAGTCGTTGCTCGTCAGGAAGTATTTGAGTGTGTCATACCAAGCCCGAGGGTCTTGTTTGAGGCCATACAGTGCCTTGTTGAGCTTGTATACCATGTCAGGATGTTTTGGATCTTCAAAGCCAGGCGGTTGTGCAACATACACTTCTTCTTCAATCTTGCCATTGAGAAAGGCGCTCTTCACATCCATTTGATATAGAAGTATGTTATGATGATTTGCATAGGCCAGCAGTATGCGTATGGCTTCAAGTCTAGCCACAGGAGCAAATGTTTCATCGAAGTCAATGCCTTCCACTTGAGTATATCCTTGAGCAACGAGACGAGCTTTGTTTCTGACAACTTGACCATGCTCATCTTGCTTGTTGCGGTATATCCATTTGGTGCCTATTATGTTGTGCTTCTGAGGATCAGGACGCTTAACCAGTTCCCATACATTATTCAGCTCAAACTGTTGAAGCTCTTCTTGCATAGCTTGAATCCATTCAGGCTCCATGAAGGCTTCTTCAACTTTCTTAGGTTCTGTTATTGAGACCAATGCGAAGTGCCCATAGAAATTTGCTAGCTGAGTTGCCCTTGAACGAGTGAGGGGACTAGGTGCATTGATGCTATCAATTATTCTCTCAATCTGCACTTCATTGGCAACACGAGGATGTATAGGGCGCATATTTTGCTCTTGCTGATCATTGTCATTGTTAGTGGGATTGTCTTCAGGCTGAGCATTGTTTTCAGGTTGATCAGGTGCTGAGATGATAAGTTCCTCTTCAGGTTGAGCTTCAGAGGGTATGATTTCTCCAGTTCCCATTAGCTTGATTGATTCGCCGGATGGAACTTCATCTAGCACATTTGGGAGGTGCTCTCTTTGTGAACCGTTAGTCTCATCAAACCGCACATCCACTGTTTCAACCACTTTATAATGAAAGAGATTGAAGACTCTGTAGGAGTGCGAATCCTTTCCATATCCAAGCATAAAACCCTCATGTGCTTTTGGTGCAAATTTTGAAGTGTGATGTGGATCCTTGATCCAGCACCTGGCGCCAAATACTCTGAAGTAACTGACATTTGGCTTCTTGCCAGTAAGGAGCTCATAAGATGTCTTGTTCAGAAGCTTGTGAAGATAAACACGATTGATTGTATGGCATGCAGTATCAATGGCTTCAGGCCAGAATTTTCTTGGAGTCTTGTATTCATCTAGCATCATTCTGGCCATCTCAATGAGTGTTCTGTTCTTGCGTTCGACGACGCCATTCTGCTGTGGCGTGTACGGAGCTGAGAATTCATGTGTGATGCCCAAAGTATCAAGATATGTATCAAGGCCAGTGTTCTTAAATTTAGTGCCATTGTCACTTCTGATGTGCTTTATCTTGGCGCCATAGTTGTTCATTGCTTGATTGGCGAAGCGTCTGAAGACATCCTGGACTTCAGTCTTGTGGAGGATTATGTGCACCCAAGTATATCTAGAATAATCATCAACAATGATGAAGCCATAGAGACAAGCAGTAGTAGTAAGAGTTGAGTAATGAGTGGGACCGAAAAGATCCATGTGGAGCAGTTCGAAGGGTCGAGTAGTTGTCATGATTGTCTTCGAGGGATGTTTGGCCCTCGTCATCTTTCTTGCTTCGCAGGCACTGCATAAGTGATCTTTCTTGAACTTGACGCCCTCGATGCCTATGACATGCTTCTTATTTGCAAGGGTGTGGAGGTTCCTCATGCCAGCATGCCCTAGCCTCCGATGCCAGAGCCAGCATTCTGAAGCCTTTGCTAGAAGACATATGGCAAGCTGTGGTCCTGCTGAGAAATCTACCACGTACAAATCATCTTTCTGATACCCTTCAAACACTAGAGACTTGTCAGATTCCATTAGAACAAGGCAACGATATTTTCCAAACATTACGATCATGTTCAAATCGCAAAGCATTGAGACAGACATTAAGTTGAAGCCAAGGGATTCAACAAGCATGACTTTATCCATGTGTTGATCCCTTGAGATTGCAACTCTACCTAGACCCAATACCTTACTTTTACCAGTATCAGCAAATGTGATGTGACTCTTGTCGGATGGACGTAAGGTTGAGTCCATAAGAAGGCTTCTTTTGCCAGTCATGTGATTGGTACACCCACTATCAATAATCCATTCTGAAGACGTTGGTGTCGTACCCTACAGTGCAGTTAGGGGGATAGGCTTCACGAAGAGAATTGTGAAGCAAAAACATTTGACGAACCAGTGGGTTATGAAAGCTTAGATCCAGATTAGGACTAATAGGGAGAGTAGCAAGCGATTCAGGAACGAAGTACATAGTAAGATCATTCGGGCATTTGATCTTGCGCCCTACAAGATGTTTAAGGTCCCCAGCAATAGCGTCAGACGATTTTGGTTTTCTGCTGGAGACCTTTCCCTGCAAAAGAGAGTTAAGCTTTCTTAGCCACCCACATCTTCAAGGGTGGCTTAGAAGCAATAAGTCTAAGTGCAGCATCTGAGAACTTTGGCTTTGGAGCCCTAGCAAACAGTCTTGCAGGTGGACAATAGTATTCATAAGAATAAGCAGAGTAGTTCTTGGTCTTATGAAAATGGCGGTTAAATGAACCACGCTCATATTCATAGGCCTGAGTAGGGTTTCCCTGCAAAACATTTGCTCTAGTGCGACTCAGGTGAGTCCTCTGTCGGTATGAAGCCTTTGGACCGTATGAAGCCTGTGGTCTGGGGTTTGTCTTCTTCACGTGTGGTGTCATGATGACATTCACAGGAAGATTCTCCAGACACTTTTTCGGAACCCAGATCTTCTTCATAGGCGGTCCATTCCTGCAGTTAGTACCAATGTACCTGGCAAACACTTCACCATTCTGATTCTTAAACAGTTTATAGTTTGCATCAAAGGATTCATCAATGACAATGGGGTTAGCACAAGTGAAGCCAGATAGATTGGATGGATCTGCTGAAGGTTCCTTTGCAGCAACCCATGTGGTTTTGGGGTACTGCTCAAGTTTCCAGTAAGAGCCATCAGCATTCATTTTCCTTACGAACCCAACACCCTCTTTCCTAGGGTTTCGGTTCAGGATCTGTCTTTTGAGGACATCACATAGTGTCTGATGCCCTTTGAGACTTTTGTACATCCCTGTTTCAAGCAATGTCTTCAACCTAGCATTCTCATCAGCAATAGCAGTGGAATCCTCAGTAGAGGGGTTAGTTCCCACATCAACAGTTGAAGATATTGCAACAGTAGCAGCAGTAGAACATTCAGCAACAGAAGTAGCATTATCACGCTCTCAATTTCTCAAGATCTTGCTTCCTTTGAAGATAATCATAGGAAAGCTTTTCATGAGTTGTTGAGAGCGTTTCATGACGACTTTCAAGTTCCTCATACTTAACGTGAAGATTTTTTATGTCTTCAATTAAGGACTCAGATCAAGTCATTTCAGCACCAAAAAGATCATCGCTTTTGTCTAACAGTTTTTGAATATGTTCCATGGCTTTCTGTTGTTCAGTTGCAATTTTAGCAAGTGTTTTGTAGCTGGGTCTTGAACCACAATCAGAGCCATCGTCACTAGATGTTTGATAGTGAGTAGTGCGTGTGTTTACCTTGGCACCGCGTGCCACGAAGTAGTAGGTAGGAGCGGAGTAGTCCTTGTCATTTGCATCGGTGTCGGTGGTGAAGTCATTGTCTTCAGTGTTGAAGATGGACTTGGCAACATATGCTGTAGCCAGACTTGCAACGCCAGAATCGGACTCCTCCTTAGACTCCACCTCCGCCTCCTCAGAAGCGGACTCCTCCTCTGAATCCATTTCCTTGCCAACAAATGCACGTGCCTTGCCAGATGAGCTCTTCTTGTGTGATGAAGACTTTGAGGAAGACTTGGAAGAAGACTTTGAGTATTTCTTCTTCTTCTTGTCGTTAGAGTCATATTCCTTGCTCTTCTTCTTCTTTTTGTTCTCATTGTCCCACTGCGGACACTCAGAGATGAAGTGGCCAGGTTTCTTGCACTTGTGACATGTTTTCTTCTTGTAGTCATGAGCAGAAGCTTCATCATTCCTTGAGCTTGATTGGGAAGACTTTCTGAAACCTTTCTTCTTGGTGAATTTTTGGAACTTCTTCACAAGCATAGCAAGTTCCCTTCCAATGTCTTCAGGATCATCAGAACTGCTGTCAGATTCTTCTTCAGATGAGGAGACAGATTTTGCCTTCAAGGCATGAGTTCGCCCATAGTTTGGACCGTAGATATCTCTTTTCTCAGAAAGCTGAAACTCATGTGTGTTGAGCCTCTCAAGTATGTCAGACGAATCGAGTGTCTTGAAACCAGGACATTCTTGAATCATGAGGGCTAGGGTGTCAAACAAACTGTCAAGTGATCTCAGTAGTGTCTTGACGACTTCATGCTTGGTGATCTGAGTAGCACCAAGGGCTTGAAGCTCATTTGTGATGTCAGTGAGTCGATCAAACGTGAGCTGGACATTCTCATTGTCATTTCTCTTGAAGCGGTTGAAGAAGTTGAGAAGGACACTGGTTCTCTGATCTCTTTGGGTTGAGACGCCTTCGTTGACCTTGGAGAGCCAGTCCCAGACTAGCTTAGATGTTTCCAAAGCACTCACACGGACATACTGTCCTTTGGTCAGATGACCACAGATGATATTCTTGGCAGTAGAGTCCAGTTGAACGAACTTCTTGACATCAGCTGCAGTGACACCTTCTCCAGCCTTGGGAATGCCGTTCTTGACGACATACCATAGGTCGACATCAATGGCTTCTAGATGCATGCGCATCTTATTCTTCCAGTAGGGATATTCAGTTCCATCAAAGACGGGGCACGCAGCGGAGACTTTGATTATCCCTGCAGTCGACATAGCTAAAACTCCAGGTGGTTAAACCGACCACACAGAACAAGGGAGTACCTTGCTCTGATACCAATTGAAAGTGCGTTATATCGACTAGAGGGGGGGGTGAATAGGCGATTTTTATGAAAGTCTTCACAACATGGAAGTTTCCAAGACAAACGATAGAAATAAACCTATTACCATGCAGTGGAAGGTAGACTACACTAGGCAACCCATAGTCAAGTATTCAATGGAGTGAGAGCACAATGACTAATAGCATCAATGTAGTAAGGATCAGGTAGGAAGATATTATGAAGCCAAACAGAACACGCAGTCACTCAGTGAAGACAAAAGATAGTGCAAACATACAATGACTTCACAAGGAGTAACAGTAAGTAAAGGGAAGGGAAGGATGAAACCAGTGACTCATTGAAGACAATGATTTGTTGGACCAGTTCAAGTTGCTGTGACAACTGTACGTCTGGTTAGGGCGGCTAGGTATTTAAACCTGAGGACACACAGTCCCGGACACCCAGTCCTGAACACGCAGCTCAGGACACCCAGTCCTCACTGTATTCCCCTTGAGCTAAGGTCACACAGACCTCACCCAATCACTCAGGTAAGTCTTCAAGGTAGACTCCCAAACCTTCACAGACTTCGTTCACCGGCAATCCACAATGTCTCTTGGATGCTCAGAACGCGACGCCTAACCGGCTGGAGGATTCACAGTCCTCAAGTGTAATAAGTCTTCAGATCACACAGACAAGAAGACTTAAGTGATGCCTAATTCTCTTTGGCTCTGGGTGGTTAGGGCTTTATCCTCGCAAGGAATTCTCTCTCAAAGGCTCCGAGGTGGGTTGCTCTCAAACGACAAAAGCCGTACTCTAACTCTAAGTAGCCAACCATTTATGGTTGTAGGGGGTGGGCTATTTATAGCCACTAGGCAACCCGACCTGATTTGTCCGAAATGACCCTGGGTCACTAAGGAACTGACACGTGTTCCAATGTTCAGATTTCAAACTCACGCGGCATCTTTACTTGGGCTACAAGCAAAGCTGACTTGTCCGACTCTGGACAAGTTTCACTCTTATAGTCTTCACTTGAAGACATAGGTTTTGGTTAAGCATCACTTCAGTCATTCTGACCAGTTCTCTTGGACCGCACTTAATAGTATGGTGGTTCCTATGACTCAACAAGGAAGAAAAAGAACTACGAAAGATCTAAGTCTTCGAGCTCCATAGGCTTCATGCGATGTCTTCTCTTGTCATAGTCTTCAATGTGAATATCTTCATATACCACCTTTGACATCAATGTCTTCATACATTTTTAGGGGTCATCTCTGGTAGGAAAACCGAATCAATGAGGGACTTCTACCTGTGTTATCCTGCAATTCTCACAAACACATTAGTCCCTCAACTAGGTTTGTCATCAATTCTCCAAAACCAACTAGGGGTGGCACTAGATGCACTTACAACCGCACATGACATTAATTAACTCACACACACAAATATGAATTTTCAAACCAATATGGTTACTTGTTGCATGTACATGTAGTTTAAATTTGAGTTACTGTCATTATATGGCTAGTAAATACCTTAAATGTCTTTAAAAGGTCAAATGACCCCTGAAAATTTCCAAAATTTAACATTACAGTTGTATTAGTGCATGTTAACGGTAGAAAAGTTTGAAGGCCATAAGAGGAAGTTGTCATAGATTTGTCACCAAACATGCATTGTTCCTGTTAGGACCGAGAGTATATCGACCAGAGGAGGTGAACGGGAGATTGAAAAATTCTTTCAAATATTTTGAAACAGACCCCAATCACAGCAGCGGAACAATGTAACGAAGAAATGAGCTGAATCAGTCTTCTTTGTCAAAAGAATATTCTTTGATGAATGCAGTGATAACAATATGAGCATGTGAAATGATCAGTTTAACTACTATGAGAGTAATGCAACATGCAAACTTATGTAGTAGTACAAGACACAACATGGACGAGGTGAAGACAAATAAGCACAAAGATTAACATAATAAAATACAAAGATCAACTCAAGTAGGACAGTGACCACATATGTGAATGAAACAACAACAGAAGATAATGATCGGATAAACTATCGGCACATAGCACAAAAGTAAACTGCTAACGGAAATGCAGTAGAGTAGATTGAACCAGTGGTGCTCGATGGCGATAGAAAGATTTGGTAGACCAGTTCACCCTTCTACCAAAGGGCTACGTCTGGTTGGACGGGCTGTGACTTAACACGGAAGATAAACTCTCTTCACCCTATTCTCCTTCAACACAGAGCTGACCATACTCAGGTTGATTTCACTCGTGGTAGATTGAAGTGGCTGGAGACTGTGTCAGTATTTCCACAAAGAGCAAGGGATGATGCAACACAGCAACGGTAAGTATTTCTCTCAGTTATGAAACCAAGGTTATCAAACCAGTATGGGAACCATGCAACACTATGTAAACAGTACCTGCACACAAAGAACAAATACTTGCAACCTGACACGAAAAAGGGGTTGTCAATCCCTTTCGGGTAACGGTGCCAGAAATTGTCAAGTTGACGGGATAAATTTGTGATAGATTGATAGATGCAAATAAAGGCAAATAAAATTCAACGATGTATTTTTGGGTTTTTGATAATATAGATCTGAAAAGCAAATAAAAATAGACCTCAAAGGCAAATAGTAGATCGGAAAGCAAATATGATGGAGAATAGACCCGAGGGCCAAAGATTTCACTAGTGGCTTCTCCCAAGAAATAGCACACACTGGGTAAACAAATTACTGTTGGGAAATTGATAGAAAATTGAATAGTTATGACAATATCCAGGCAATGATCAATATATAGGCATAACATCCAAATTAGTAGACCGACTCCTGCCTGCATCTACTAATATTACTCCACACGTCGACCGCTATCCAGCATGCATCTAGTGTATTAAGTTCATGGAGAAACAGAGTAATGCAATAAGAATGATGACATGATGTAGATGAGATCTATTCATGTAGGAATAGCCCCATCTTGTTATCCTTAATAGCAATGATACATGCGTGTCTTGCTGCCCCTTCTGTCACTGGGAAAGAACACCACACAATCAAACCCATCACAAAGCACCTTTTCCCATGGTAAGAAAAATCGATCTAGTTGGCCTAACTAAACCAAAGATTCGAAAAAGAAATACGAGGCTATGAATAATCATGCATATAAGAGATCAAAAGAAGACGCAAATAACTTTCATGGATATAGATCTGATCATAAACTCAAAGTTCATCGGATCCCAACAAACACACCGCAAAAAGAGTTACATCAAATAGATCTCCAAGATACCATTGTATTGAGAATCAAAAGACAGAAGAAGCCATCTAGCTACTGCCTATAGACCCGTAGGTCTATGATGAACTACTCACGCATCATCGAAGAGGCACCAATGAGGATGATGAACCCCTCCGTGATGGTGTCTAGATTGGATCTCGTGGTTTTGGAACTTGCGGCGGCTGGAATTGTTTTTCGTCAACTCCCCTAGGGTTTCTGGAATGTTTGGGGATTTATAAGGCAAAGAGGCGGTGCGGTATCCACCGAGGTGGCCACAACCCACCTGGGCGCGCCCTGGTGGGTTGTTCTTCAAGGAAATATGCCCTAGAGGCAATAATAAAGTTGTTATTTATATTTCCTTATATCATGATAAATGTTTATTATTCATGCTAGAATTGTATTAACCAGAAACTTAGTACATGTGTGAATACATAGACAAACAGAGTGTCACTAGTATGCCTCTACTTGACTAGCTCGTTAATCAAAGATGGTTAAGTTTCCTAGCCATATACATGATTTGTCATTTGATGAATGGGATCACATCATTAGAGAATGATGTGATTGACATGACCCATCCGTTAGCTTAGCACTTTGATCGTTTAGTTTATTGCTATTGCTTTCTCCATAACTTATACATGTTCCTATGACTATGAGATTATGCAACTCCCGAATACCGGAGGAACACTTAGTGTGCTATAAAACGTCACAATGCAACTGGGTGATTATAAAGATGCTCTATAGTTGTCTCCGATGGTGTTTTTTGAGTTGGCATAGATTGAGATTAGGATTTGTCACTCCGATTGTCGGAGGGTATCTCTGGGCCCTCTCGGTAATGCACATCACTATAAGCCTTGCAAGCAATGTGACTAATGAGTTAGTTACAGGATGTTGCATTACGGAATGAGTAAAGAGACTTGCTGGTAACAAGATTGAACTAGGTATGATGATACCGACGATCGAATCTCGGGCAAGTAACATACCGATGACAAAGGGAACAACGTATGTTGTTATGCGGTTTGACCGATAAAGATCTTCGTAGAATATGTAGGAACCAATATGAGCATCCAGGTTCCACTATTTGTTATTGACCGGAGATGAGTCTCGGTCATGTCTACATAGTTCTCGAACCCGTAGGGTCCGCACGCTTAACGTTCAATGACGATATGTATTGTGAGTTATATGATTTGATGTACCGAAGGTTGTTCGGAGTCCCGAATGTGATCACGGATATGATGAGGAGTCTCGAAATGGTCAAGACATGAAGATTCATATATTGGAAGGTTATGTTTGGACACCAAAAAGGTTTCAGATAGGTTCAGGCATTTTCTGGAGTACCGGGGGGGGGGGGTTATCGGAACCCCCCGGGGGTTAATGGGCCTTCATGGGCTTTAGTGGAAGAGAGGAGGAGGCGGCCAAGAGGAGGGGCGCCCCCCCAAGCCCAATCTGAATTGGGGAGGGGGCCGGCCCCCCTTTCCTTCTTCCCCTATTCCCTTTTCTTCCCCTCCTATTTGGACTAGGAAAGGGGGGAACCTACTCCTAGTAGGAGTAGGATTTCCCCCTTGGGGCACGCCCTATGAGGCCAGCCGGCCCCCTCATCCACTCCTTTATATACGGGGGAAGGGGGCACCCCATAGACTTAGAAGTTGATTTCTTAGCCGCGTGCGGTGCCCCCCTCCATAGATTTCCACCTCGGTCATATTGTCGTAGTGCTTAGGCGAAGCCCTGCGTCGATAACTGCTACCTCTTGAGCACTGCGTTGGTTTTCCCCGAAGAGGAAGGGATGATGCAGCAAAGTAGCGTAAGTATTTCCCTCAGTTTTTGAGAACCAAGGTATCAATCCAGTAGGAGGCTACGCGCGAGTCCCTCGTGCCTGCACAAAACAAATAAATCGTCGCAACCAACGCGTTAAGGGGTTGTCAATCCCTACACGGCCACTTACGAGAGTGAGATCTGATAGATATGATAAGATAATATTTTTGGTATTTTTATGATAAAAATTCAAAGTAAAATAAAAGCAAAGTAAAAGCAAGAGGAAATAACTAAGTATTGGTAGATTAATATGATGAAGATAGACCCGCGGGCCATAGGTTTCACTAGTGGCTTCTCTCGAGAGCATAAGTATTCTACGGTGGGTGAACAAATTACTATTGAGCAATTGACAGAATTGAGCATTGTTATGAGAATATCTAGGTATGATCATGTATATAGGCATCATGTCCGAGACAAGTAGACCGACTCCTGCCTGCATCTACTACTATTACTCCACTCATCGACCGCTATCCAGCATGCATCTAGAGTATTAAGTTAATGAAAACAGAGTAACGCTTTAAGCAAGATGACATGATGTAGAGGGATAAACTCATGCAATATGATGAAAACCCCATCTTGTTATCCTCGATGGCAACAATACAATACGTGCCTTGCTGCCCCTACTGTCACTGGGAAAGGACACTGCAAGATTGAACCCAAAGCCAAGCACTTCTCCCTTTGCAAGAAAGATCAATCTATTAGGCCAAACAAAACTGATAATTCGAAGAGACTTGCAAAGATAACCAATCATACATAAAAGAATCAGAGAAGATTCAAATATTGTTCATAGATAGACTTGATCATAAACCCACAATTCATCGGTCTCAACAAACACACCCCAAAAAGAAGATTACATCGAATAGATCTCCACAAGAGAGGGGGAGAACATTGTATTGAGATCCAAAAAGAGAGAAGAAGCCATCTAGCTACTAACTATGGACCCGTAGGTCTGAGGTAAACTACTCACACTTCATCGGAGGGGCTATGGTGTTGATGTAGAAGCCCTCCGTGATCGATGCCCCTCCGACGGAGCTCCGGAACAGGCCCCAAGATGTGATCTCGTGGATACAGAAAGTTGCAGCGGTGGAATTAGGGTTTTGGCTCCGTATCTGGTCGTTTGGGGGTACGTAGGTATATATAGGAGGAAGGAGTACGTCCGTGGAGCAATAGGGGGCCCATGAGGGTGGAGGGCGCGCCTGGGCGGGGGGGGGGGGGGGGGGGTAGGCGCTGCCCCTACCTTGTGGCCTCCTCTTTTGTGTCTTGACGTAGGGTCCAAGTCTCCTGGGTCTTGTTCATTGAGAAAATCACGTTCCCGAAGGTTTCATTCCGTTTGGACTCCGTTTGATATTCCTTTTCTTCGAAACCCTAAAATAGGCAAAAAAACAGCAATTCTGGGCTGGGCCTCCGGTTAATAGGTTAGTCCCAAAAAATAATATAAAAGTGGATAATAAAGCCCAATAATGTCCAAAACAATAGATAATATAGCATGGAGCAATCAAAAATTATAGATACGTTGGAGATGTATCAAGCATCCCCAAGCTTAATTCCTGCTCGTCCTCGAGTAGGTAAATGATAAAAACAGAATTTTTGATGCGCAGTGCTACTTGGCATAATTTTGATGTAATTCTTCTTAATTGTGGCATGAATATTCATATCCGAAAGATTCAAGACAAAAGTTCATATTGACATAATAATAATACTTCAAGCATACTAACTAAGCAATTATGTCTTCTCAAAATAACATGGCCAAAGAAAGTTCATCCCTACAAAATCATATAGTTTAGTCATGTTTCATTTTCATCACACAAGAATGCTCTCATCATGCACAACCCCGATGACAAGCCAAGAAATTGTTTCATACTTTAGTAATCTCAAACCTATAAACTTTCACGCAATATATGAGCGCGAGCCATGGACATAGCACTATGGGTGGAATAGAATATAATGAGGGGGGTTATGTGGAGAAGACAAAAAAGGAGAAAGTCTCACATCAACGAGGCTAATCAATGGGCTATGGAGATGCCCATCAATTGATGTTAATGCAAGGAGTAGGGATTGCCATGCAACGGATGCACTAGAGCTATAAATGTATGAAAGCTCAACAAAAGAAACTAAGTGGGTGTGCATCCCACTTGCTTGCTCACGAAGACCTAGGGCACTTGAGGAGGCCCATTGTTGGAATATACAAGACAAGTTCTATAATGAAGAATTCCCACTAGTATATGAAAGTGACAAAACAAGAGATTCTCTATCATGAAGATTACGGTGCTACTTTGAAGCACAAGTGTGGCAAAGGATAGTAACATTGTCCCTTCTCTCTTTTTCTCTCATTTTTTATTTGGCCTTTCTCTTTTTTTATATGGACTTTCTCTTTTTTTATAATTCCTCACTTGGGACAATGCTCTATAAAATGATGATCATCACACTTCTATTTATTTACAACTCAATGATTACAACTCGATACTAGAACAAAAGATGACTCTATATGAATGCCTCCGGCGGTGTACCGGGATATGCAATGGACCAAGAGTGACATGTATGAAAGAATTATGAATGGTGGCTTTGCAACAAATATTATGTCAACTACATGATCATGCTAAGCAATATGACAATGATGAATGTGTCATGATAAACGGAATGGTGGAAAGTTGCATGGCAATATATCTCGGAATGGCTATGGAAATGCCATAATTGGTAGGTATGGTGGCTGTTTTGAGGAAGATATAAGGAGGTTTATGTGTTAAAGAGCGTATCATATCACGGGGTTTGGATGCACCGGCGAAGTTTGCGCCAACTCTCAATGTGAGAAAGGGCAATGCACGGTACCGAAGAGGCTAGCAAGGATGTAAGGGTGAGAGTGCGTATAATCCATGGACTCAACATTAGTCATAAAGAACTCACATACTTATTGCAAAAATTTACAAGTCATCAAAAACCTCGGCACTACACGCATGCTCCTAGGGGGATAGATTGGTAGGAAAAGACCATCACTCGTCCCCGACCGCCACTCATAAGGAAGACAATCAAATAACACCTCATATTTCAAATTTGTTACATAATGTTTACCATACATGCATGCTACGAGACTTGCAAACTTCAACACAAGTATTTCTCAATTTCACAACTACTCAACTAGCACGACTTTGATATTATTACCTCCATATCTCAAAACAATCATCAAGCATCCAACTTCTCTTAGTATTCAAAACACTCATAAGAAAATTTTACTAATATTGAATACCTAGCATATTAGGATTTTAAGCAAATTACCATGCTATTAAGACTCTCAAAATAATCTAAGTGAAGCATGAGAGATCAATAGTTTCTATAAAACAAATCCACCACCGTGCTCTAAAAGATATAAGTGAAGTACTAGAGCAAAACTATATAACTCAAAAGATATAAGCGAAGCACATAGAGTATTCTAACAAATTCCAAGTCATGTATGGCTCTCTCAAAAGGTGTGTACAACAAATATGATTGTGGTAAACTAAAAAGCAAAGACTCAAATAATACAAGACGCTCCAAGCAAAACACATATCATATGGTGAATAAAAATATAGCTCCAAGTAAAGTTACCGATAGAAGTAGACGAAAGAGGGGATGCCTTCCGGGGCATCCCCAAGCTTTGGCTTTTAGGTGTCCTTAGATTATCTTGGGGGTGCCATGGGCATCCCCAAGCTTAGGCTCTTGCCATTCCTTGTTCCATAATCCATCAAATCTTTACCCAAAACTTGAAAACTTCACAACACAAAACTCAAAGTAGAAAATCTCGTGAGCTCCGTTAGTGAAAGAAAACAAAAGACCACTTGAAGGTACTATAGTGAACTCATTCTTTATTTATATTGGTGTTAAACCTACTGTATTCCAACTTCTCTATGGTTTATGAGGTAGTGTTCCCACTATACCTTCTATAATTTAAAGCGCAATATGGAGATCGATTTCAATAAAATTGCCTTTGGCAACGCAATCCAAGATTTGTCTATGAGACAAATTTAATCCAACATAAAAATTGCGAAGCAAAATTCTTAGGTTCACTTCAAAGGTACAATTACGATAATACTCCATTATTCTCAACCAGGCATCTTTTAAGTTTTCTCCTAGTCTTTGTTTGAAGTGAAAGACTTCAAACTCAGGGGACAACAGAGTGGATAAGGGACTAGCCATAGCGACAAGCAAACGAACTAACACACAAGCAAACAAAAAGCAAGCGGGGAAAAAGAGGCAAACAGGAAAGAGAAGGAGGATAGAGAGAGAGGGCGAATAAAACGGCAAGGGTGAAGTGGGGGAGAGGAAAATGAGAGGCAAATGGCAAATAATGCAATGCGGGAGATAAGCGTATGTGATGGGTACTTGGTATGTTGACTTTTGCATAGACCTCCCCGGCAACGGCGCCAGAAAACCTTCTTGCTACCTCTTGAGCATTGCGTTGGTTTTCCCCAAAGAGGAAGGGATGATGCAGCAAAGTAGCGTAAGTCTTTCCCTCAGCTTTTGAGAACCAAGGTATCAATCCAGTAGGAGGCTACGTGCGAGTCCCTCGTACCTACACAAAACAAATAAATCCTCGCAACCAACGCGTTAAGGGGTTTCAATCCCTACACGGCCACTTACGAGAGTGAGATCTGATAGATATGATAAGATAATATTTTTGGTATTTTTATGATAAAGATGCAAAGTAAAATAAAAGCAAAGTAAAAGCAAGAGGAAATAACTAAGTATTGGTAGATTAATATGATGAAGATAGACTCGGGGGCCATAGGTTTCACTAGTGGCTTCTCTCGAGAGCATAAGTATTCTATGGTGGGTGACCAAATTACTGTTGAGCAATTGACAGAATTGAGCATAGTTATGAGAATATCTAGGTATGATCATGTATATAGGCATCACGTCTGAGACAAGTAGACCGACTCCTGCCTGCATCTACTACTATTACTCCACTCATCGACCGCTATTCAGCATGCATCTAGAGTATTAAGTTAATGAAAACAGAGTAACGCTTTAAGAAAGATGACATGATGTAGAGGGATAAACTCATGCAATATGATGAAAACCCCATCTTGTTATCCTCGATGGTAACAATACAATACGTGCCTTGCTGCCCTACTGTCACTGGGAAAGGACACCGTAAGATTGAACACAAAGCTAAGCACTTCTCCCATTGCAAGAAAGATCAATCTAGTAGGCCAAACCAAACTGATAATTCGAAGAGACTTGCAAAGATAACCAATCATACATAAAAGAATTCAGAGAAGATTCAAATATTGTTCATAGATAGACTTGATCATAAACCCACAATTCATCGGTCTCAACAAACACACCACAAAAAGAAGATTACATCGAATAGATCTCCACAAGAGAGGGGGAGAACATGGTATTGAGATCCCAAAAGAGAGAAGAAGCCATCTAGCTACTAACTATGGACCCGTAGGTCTGAGGTAAACTACTCACACTTCATCAGATTGGCTATGGTGTTGATGTAGAAGCCCTCTGTGATCGATGCCCCCTCCGGCGGAGCTCCAGAACAGGCCCCAAGATGGGATCTCGTGGATACAGAAAGTTGCGGTGGTGGAATTAGGGTTTTGGCTCCGTATCTGATCGTTTGGGGGTACGTAGGTATATATAGGAGGAAGGAGTACGACGGTGGAGCAATAGGGGGCCCACGAGGGTGGAGGGTGCACCTGGGGGGGGGGGTAGGCGCGTCCCCTACCTCGTGGCCTCCTCTTTTGTGTCTTGATGTAGGGTCCAAGTCTCCTAGGTCTTGTTCATTGAGAAAATCACGTTCCCAAAGGTTTCATTCTGTTTGGACTCCGTTTAATATTCCTTTTCTTCGAAACCCTAAAACAGGCAAAAAACAACAATTCTGGGCTGGGCCTCCGGTTAATAGGTTAGTCCCAAAAATAATATAAAAGTGGATAATAAAGCCCAATAATGCCCAAAATGGTAGATAATATAGCATGGAGCAATAAAAAATTATAGATACGTTGGAGACATATCAATAACTTCATCATCACCATCAACACGCCATCGTGCTGAAGAAACTCTCCCTCGGCCTTAGCTGGATCTAGAGTTCGTGGGACATCAGTGAGCTGAACGTGTGCAGATCGCGGAGGTGTTGTGCGTTCGGTACTTGATCGGTTGGATCGCGAAGACGTTCGACTACATCAACCGCATTACTCAACGCTTCCGCTTTCGGTCTACGAGGGTACTTAGACACACTCTCCCCTCTCATTTCTACGCATCTCCTAGATAGATCTTGCATGATCGTAGGATTTTTTTGAAATACTGTGTTCCTCAACAGTGGTATCAGAGCTAGGTCTATGCATAGATGTTATATGCACGAGTAGAACACAAAGGAGTTGTGGGAGTGGGTATATACATATTGCTTGCCGTCACTATTTGTTTCTTGATTCAGCGGTATTGTTGGATGAAGCGGCCCAGACCAACATTACATGACCGTGTTCATGAGACTGGTTCTACCGACGTGCTTTGCACACGGGTGACTGGCGGGTGTCAATTTCTCCAACTTTAGTTGAATCAGATTCAATGAACATGGTTCTTTCTGAAGATCAAAAAGCAATCACTATACCATGTTGTGGTTTTGATGCCTAGGTAAGAACGGTTCTTGCTAGAAGCACGTAGCAGCCACGTCAAATTTTCAACAACAAAGTAGAGGACGTGTAACTTGTTTTTGCAGGGCATGTTTTGATGTGATATGGTCAAGACGTGATTATATGAATTGTTGTATGAGATGATCATGTTTTGTAACACAATTATCGGCAACTGGCAGGAGCCATATGGTTGTCGCTTTATTATATGAAATGCAATCGCCATGCAATTGCTTTACTTTATCACAAAGCGATGGCGATAGTCGTGGAAGCAATAGTTGGCGAGACGACAACGATGCTACGATGGAGATCAAGGTGTCAAGCCGGTGACTATGGTGATCATGACGGTGCTTTGGAGATGGAGATCAAAGGCACAAGATGATGATGGCCATATCATATCACTTATATTGATTGCATGTGATGTTTATCCTTTATGCATCATATTTTGCTTAGTACGACGATAGCATTATAAGATGATCTCTCACTAAATTTCAAGGTATAAGTGTTCTCCCTAAGTATGCATTGTTGCTACAGTTTGTCATGCCGAGACACCACGCGATGATCGGGTGTGATAAGCTCTACGTTCACATACAACAGGTGCAAGCCAGTTTTGCACAAGCATAATACTCGGGTTAAACTTGACGAGCCTAGCATATGAAGACATGGCCTCAAAACACTGAGACTAAAAGGTCGAGCGTGAATCATATAGTAGATATGATCAAGATAGTGATGTTCACCATTGAAAACTACTCCATCTCACGTGATGATTGGACATGGTTCAGTTGATACGGATCACGTGATCACTTAGATGATTAGAGGGATGTCTATCTAAGTGGGAGTTCTTAAGTAATATGATCAATTGAACTTTAATTTATCATGAACTTAGTACATGATAGTATTTTGCATGTCTATGTTATTGTAGAGAAATGGCCCGTGTTGTTGTTCCGTTGAATTTTAATGTGTTCCTAGATAAAGCTAAGTTGAAATATGATGGTAGCAACTACATGGACTGGGTCCGTAACTTGAGGATTATCCTCATTGCTGCACAGAAGAATTATGTCCTGGAAGCACCACTAGGTGTCGAACCCGCTGCAGGAGCAACTCCAGATGTTATGAACACCTGGCAGAGCAAAGCTGATGACTACTCGATAGTCCAGTGTGCCATGCTTTACGGCTTAGAACCAGGACTTCAGTGACGTTTTGAACGTCATGGAGCATATGAGATGTTTCAGGAGTTGAAGTTAATATTTCAAGCAAATGCCCGTATTGAGAGATATGAAGTCTCCAATAAGTTCTACAACTGCAAAATGGAGGAGAATAGTTTTGTCAGTGAACACATACTCAGAATGTCTGGGTACCACAATCACTTGACTCAGCTGGGAGTTAATCTTCTGGTTGATAGTGTCATTGATAGAGTTCTTCAATCACTGCCACCAAGCTACAAAAGCTTCGTGATGAACTATAATATGCAAGGGATGGATAAGACAATTGCCGAGCTCTTCGTGATGCTAAAGGCTGCGGAGGTAGAAATCAAGAAGGAGCATCAAGTGTTGATGGTCAACAAGACCACCAGTTTCAAGAAGAAGGGAAAAGGGAAGAAGGGGAATTTCAAGAAGAACGACAAGAAAGTTGCTGCTCAAGTGAAGAAGCCCAAGTCTGGACCTAAGCCTAAGACTGAGTGCTGCTACTGCAAAGGGAATGGTCACTAGAAGCGGAACTGCCCCAAGTATTTGGCGGATAAGAAGGATGGCAAAGTGAACTGTATATTTGATATATATGTTATTGATGTGTACCTTACTAATGCTTGCAGTAGCGCCTGGGTATTTGATACTGGTTCTGTTGCTAATATTTGCAACTCGAAACAGGGGCTATGGATTAAGCAAAGATTGGCTAAAGATGAGGTGATGATGCGCGTGGGAAATGGTTCCAAAGTCGTTGTGATCGCCGTCGGCATGCTACCTCTACATCTACCTTCAGGATTAGTTTTAGACCTGAATAATTGTTATTTGGTGCCAGCGTTAAGCATGAACATTATATCTGGATCTTGTTTGATGCGAGACGGTTATTCATTTAAATCAGAGAATAATGGTTGTTCTATTTATATGAGTAATATCTTTTATGGTCATGCACCCTTGATGAGTGGTCTATTTTTACTAAATCTTGATAGTAATGATACATATATTCATAGTATTGAAGCCAAAAAGATATAAGTTTAACAATGATAGTGCAACTTATTTGTGGCACTGCCGTTTAGGTCATATTGGTGTAAAGCGCATGAAGAAACATCTATGCCAATGGGCTTTTGGAATAACTTGATTATGAATCACTTGATGATTGCGAACCATGCCTCATGGGCAAGATGACTAAGACTACATTCTCCGGAACAATGGAACGAGCAACAGACTTATTGGAAATAATACATACTGATGTATGCGGTCCAATGAGTGTTGATGCTTGTGGCGCGTATCGTTATTTTATGACCTTCACAGATGATTTGAGCCGATATGGGTATGTCTACTCTATGAAACATAAGTCTGAAACATTTGAAAAGTTCAAAGAATTTCAGAGTGAAGTGGGAAATCATCGTAACAAGAAAATTAAGTTTCTACAATCTGATCATGGAGGTGAATATTTGAGTTATGAATTTGGTCTTCATTTGAAACAATGTAGAATAGTTTCCCAACTCACGCCACCTGGAACACCATAGCGTAATGGTGTGTCTGAACGTCGTAACCGCACTTTATTAGATATGGTGCGATCTATGATGTCTCTTACTGATTTACCGCTATCATTTTGGGGTTATGCTTTAGAGACGGCTGCATTCACGTTAAATAGGGCACCATCGAAATCCATTGAGACGACACCATATGAACCGTGGTTTAGCAAGAAACCCAAGTTGTCGTTTCTTAAAGTTTGGGGCTGCGATGCTTATGTGAAAAGCTTCAACCTGATAAGCTCGAACCCAAATTGGAGAAATGTGTCTTCATAGGATACCCAAAGGAGATTGTTGGGTACACCTTCTATCACAGATCCGAAGGCAAAATATTCGTTGCTAAGAATGGATCCTTTCTAGAGAAGAGTTTCTCTCGAAAGAAGTGAGTGGCAGGAAAGTAGAACTTGATGAGGTAACTGTACGTGCTCCCTTATTGGAAAGTAGTTCATCACAGAAATCAATTCCAGTGATTTCTACACCAATTAGTGAGGAAGCTAATGATGATGATCATGAAACTTCTGATCAAGTTACTACCGAACCTCGTAGGTCAACCAGAGTAAGATCCGCAACAGAGTGGTACGGTAATCCTGTTATGGAGGTCATGTTACTTGACCATGACGAACCTATGAACTATGAGGAAGCGATGATGAGCCCAGATTCCGCAAAATGGCTTGAGGCCATGAAATCTGAGATGGGATCCATGTATGAGAACAAAGTATGGACTTTGGTTGACTTGCCCAATGATCAGCAAGCCATAGAGAATAAATGGATCTTCAAGAAGAAGACTGACACTGACGGTAATGTTACTATCTACAAAGCTCGACTTGTTGCAAATGGTTTTTGGCAAGTTCAAGGAGTTGACTATGATGAGACCTTCTCACCTGTAGAGATGCTTAAGTCCTTCCGAGTCATGTTAGCAATTGCCATATTTTATGATTATGAAATTTGGCAAATGGATGTCAAAACTGCATTCCTTAATGGATATCTTAAAGAAGAGTTGCATATGATGCAACCAGAAGGTTTTTTTATCCCAAAGGTGCTAACAAAGTGTGTAAGCTCCAACGATCCATTTATGGACTGGTGCAAGCATCTCGAAGTTGGAATATATGCTTTGATAGTGTGATCAAAGCATATGGTTTTGTATAGACTTTTGGAGAAGCCTGTATATACAAGAAAGTGAGTGGGAGCTCTGTAGCCTTTCTGATATTATATGTGGATGACATATTGTCGATCGTAAATGATACTGAATTTCTGAATAACACAAAAGGATACTTGAATAAGATTTTTTCAATGAAAGACCTTGGTGAAGCTGCTTATATATTGGGCATCAAGATCTATAGAGATAGATCAAGACGCTTAATTGGACTTTCACAAAGCACATACCTTGATAAATTTTTGAAGAAGTTCAAAATGGATCAAGCAAAGAAAGGGTTTTTGCATGTGTTACAAGGTGTGAAGTTGAGTCAGACTCAATGCCCGACCACTACAGAAGATAGAGAGAAAATGAAAGTGTAGGATCCAAAGTATGTCTAGAGGGGGGTGATTAGACTACTTGACCAAATAAAAATCTAGCCTTTTCCCAATTTTAAGTCTTGGCAGATTTTAACAAGTTAGCACAAGTCAAGTAATCAACCTACACATGCAATTCTAAGAGTATAGCAGCGGAATATAAAACAATTGCATATGAAGGTAAAGGGAGGAGTTTAAAGGAGCAAACGCAATGTAGACACGGAGGTTTTTGGCGTGGTTCCGATAGGTGGTGCTATCGTACATCCATGTTGATGGAGACTTCAACCCATGAAGGGTAACGGTTGCACGAGTCCACGGAGGGCTCCACCACGAAGGGGCCATGAAGAAGCAGCCTTGTCTATCCCACCATGGCCATCGCCCACGAAGCACTTGCCTCACTATGGTAGATCTTCATGAAGTAGGTGATCTCCTTGCCCGTACAAACTCCTTGGTTCAACTCCACAATCTTGACGGAGGCTCCCAAGTGACACCTAATCAATCTAGGAGACACCACTCTCCAAAAGGTAATAGATGGTGTGTTGATGATGAACTCCTTGCTCTTGTGCTTCAAATGATAGTCTCCCCAACACTCAGCTCTCTCTCATAGGATTGGATTTAGTGGAAAGAGGGTTTGAGTGGAAAGCAACTTGGGGAAGGCTAGAGATCAAGATTTATGTGGTTGGAACGGAATATCTTGACCTCAACACAAGTGTAGGTGGTTCTCTCTCATAAAATGTATGTTGGAAGTGCAGGCATGTTCTGATGACTCTCTCCATGAATGAAGAGTGGGTGGAGGGGTATATATACATCCACACAAAATCTAACCATTACACACAAATCACCAAACTCGGTGGGACTGAATCATGAAACTCGGTCAGACCGATTTAGTTCAAAATCTGAACGTTAGGATTTTCGGTGGGACCGACATGTCAATTCAGTGGGACCAATTCCATTAGGGTTAGGGCATAACGTAATATCGGTGAGACCGATTACACAAACTTGATGGGACCGATTTTGGTAATAGGCAAACAGAGAGTTGGTCAGGCAAACTCGGTGGGACCGATTCGCTCATCTCGGTTAGACCAAAATGTTACGAAGGGGAAACAGAGAGTTTGCATTGCAATCTCGGTGGGACCAATCGCTCATCTCGCTTGGACCAAAACGTTTTGAAGGGAAACAGAGAGTTTGCAATCCCATCTCGGTGAGACCGAGATCCCTATCGGTGAGACCGAAATGACTAGGGTTTGTGGCAGTGGCTATGTCAAGTGAACTCGGTGGCGCCGGGTAGGAAATTTCGGTGGGGCCGAGTTTGACTTTTGGTTTGAGACATTGTGGATATGAGAAAGTAGTTGAGGGCTTTGCAGCATATCACTAAGAATTTTGAGCAAGTAACACATTAAGCAACACCTCATCCCCTTTTAATAGTATTGGCTTTTCCTATGGACTCAATGTGATCTTGGATCACTAAAAGTAAAATGTAGAGTCTTGAGCTTGAGCCAACATGTGTTCTTAGTATTTTGAGGGGTCCATTTTATAATCCATGCCATGCTAAACATTGAGCTTTCCTGAAATATTTATCTTGAAATAGCATTAGCTCAATGGGCTATATGTTGTTAGGAATTACCAAAACCACAAAGGGATAGTTGCACTTTCAATCTCCCCCTTTTTGGTAATTGATGACAACATATAGATCAAAGCTTCGATAGATGGTAATAAGATTGAAAAACATCGCCGCTTTGAGAAGTATGTGATAAGCAAGAGCTCCGCCTAAATTTGTGCATTATCTAAAATTTGCTTTTGAATGCAAATGCACAATCGATTAGGATCATGGGTTACTCTTCCATGTCACATACATCTTGGTGGAGCGCTCAAAATGATAGAAATCAAAAGCATGCACTCATCACCAAGCAAGTGAATGATCATATATGGATATAAAAGATAGTATCATCTAAACAAGCATTAAGGTAGCAAATGATCAATCACATGATCACACAAGTATCTCACACAAGGACATAAAGTATCTGACACAATAAAAAGTTCAACCAAAGGACAAGAAGCAAAACACTCTCTCAAAGTGTATGATCTATACATATTTCTCCCCCTTTGGCAACCGTTACCAAAAAGTTCAAATATGCATAGTGATATGCGTCTCTCAGGTTTGGTCTTCGGGAGGTGGTGTAGAGAGAACTCCAAGGAAGAAGGCATATGTCGATGTAGTTGGAGCTGATGGAGTGGCTACTGGAGGTGGCATTGGAGCTGTAGCTGCTGGTGCTGATGCTATAGCTCTAGAATCTGTCACTGGTACGGCAGCAGACCTCTGACTCCTTGGCACTTGCTAAAATGCATCAATAGTTGCCTCCCCTCTCCTCTCTTCTCTTCCTCCTGAAGTTGCTCAATGACAGTCTGTAATCTCAGTTACCTTGAGGTCAAGATCATAGAATTTTATCTCAACAACCCTCTGCAGGCTTTCCTGATTCTGAGTCAGGGTGGCCAAGCCCTTCTCGATCCTTAGTGTAGCTTGAATCAGATAGCCTAGTCGATCTTGTTTTGACTTGAGGAACACCTGAGATGCTTCTTATGCACTTGGCATCCTTGCAGCTTTCTCGGCCTTAGCTTTGGCTCTCTTCTCCTGTGCTTGAACTGATGATGGTTCCTCCTCATTCATCACAATTGTGTTGTCTCCAAATTCAGGACGCAGGGGTAGATGCTCCTTATCCAACAGATATGTTCATGTGCCCATCTTGGGGTTGATGAGCTCCTGGATGTGTGGAGCATACCCACAGCTTCTCTTCTGGTCAGCAGCAGTCCTCTTGATTGTCTCTACAATCAGACTCATGACCTTGAACTTCTGAGGGGCATCAAAAAGCTGTAGTAGGTTGATAGAGTGCCCTCTGATCATCAGGTGAACTCCTGACTTGGGTGGCAGAGTATGCCTTAGGATCTAGTTGATAGTAGGCAGACCAGACAACAAGAAATGTACAGATCCAAGCTTGTGAGTCTCCAAAGCTTTATCTGGGATCTCCTTGTACATGTTAGCCATAGTGTTGTCGTCCTTCTTCTTTTTGGCATACACATCCAAGTCATCCTCATGTTCCTCTGGGGCATTTATCATCTTGGTCCATTCTTCAATAGTGGACTGGTACCTAGTACCTTCTGACATCCATATGATCTTCCCATCTGGGTAAAAGTGAGTAGTGGAGTAAAACTGCATGATCAGCTCATCATTCCATTTTGTGAGCTTCTGTCCAACAAACTCATTTACTCCACATGCTTTGAAGCTGTCATAAACTCCTGGGAAGTGATCTTCATTCTCCTGGATGAATTCCCAATCAACCCATTTCATGTCACTCACAATGGGCTTCTTGTCAAGCAGGATAGTTTCATAAAAGTCTTGCTGTTCCTTTATGTGAAATCTGTAGTCAACTGCAGTCCTTCTCCTCACAACATAAGGATCAGACTTTCTCCATAATCTCAGTCCAGATCTTTTCTGATGTGCATGTCTTCAGGTACTAGATGAGTATCATTGTGGTCTGGAATCTTGGGCTTCAATTTCTCAAAATAAGAGACTCTTCTTCTTCTTCTTCTTCTTCTTCTTCTTCTTCTTCTTCAGTTTCAGGCACTGGGGCCTTGTTATTTTCTTCAGCAGGTATAGTTCTGGTGTTCCTCTTAGGCTTAGGAGGCTTCTGAGCTTGAGCTTTGGGAGCTATCTTGGGCTTTGATGGAGCAGTCCCTGACTTTATAGCATCTCCCATAAGCTTATGAGCTTTGGGTGCTGGTGCAACATCCTCTTCCTCTTCTTCATCTTCAGAGGGATCTTTCATCATGGAGGGCTTGCCAATGACTCTGGCAATGGTCTTCTTGACCATTTCCTTTCTCTTCTTTCCCTCTCCAGCTTCTTTGGGTTCAAGAGTGAACTCCATTATCTCTTGAGTAGAGGCTCTGGCCTTAGACATAGGAATTCTCTTTGCTGGAGCCTTCTTATTCGTTCCTGGCTTAACTGTAGCAGCTGTGCCATACTCCTTTTTCAGCACCTTCTTCTTGGAGCTTACTTCCTCCTCAGTGGCAACATAATCCTCATCCTCAGATTCCGAGGTTCTCTTCTTCCTAGATCTGGTGGCTGCCTTTGGCAAGTTGCTGGGAGTGCTCCTGCTGCCATCATTAGAAGTGCTCGAGGGATCTGAACCCTCACTCAGCTGCACATGTTCCTCAGACCTGTCCTGACTGTCACTTTGATCAGACATCTCTGGAAACTCACTAACAGCAGACCCTGTGAATAGATTTAGATGAGATAGAGTGGATGAGCATCACAAAGTGCGGAGTTTTTGCAAAACAGATGACTCAAAAACTTAGTTTTAGTTCTCCATAGAAAGTATTTCAGAGCTACCGATTTGTAAACTCGGTGATACCAAAGCAGCTTTTGGAAACTAAACTAGTGAACTCGGTCAGACCGAGTCACAGTTCGGTAGCACCGAGAATGCTAGGGTTTCACAGAGAATCGAACTCGGTCACACCGATTTGCATTTTTCGGACAGACCAAAAATTGCAAGTGCTATGGACTAAGCCAAATCGGTGAGACCGATTTCTACAACTCGGTCGGTCCGAGATGAGTTCGGCGGAGACCTAACCCTAAATTTTCAAATCAAATCTAACCTAAAGGATGTTTTCAGTAGATAGAGTGTTTGCATACGTGGTAAGGATCATGGAAAAACAATGTGCTATGAATCAGAGGTAAAAGAATAGCACAAGGGTCGAACCCATACCCTAATTCGGAAAGAGTTTGCTACAGCGACAAGGGCGGAGCAGATTTCCGTTAACAGCGACGGAGACCAGTGGCGAGAGGTCGCTGGCGGCGAGGAGATGATCCGGGACTCGAGGAGGAAGAGCAGGACACACGCCCGGGCTGAGGAGTTTGAAGAAATTTCCAAAATCTCACCCGTGGGTATATATATCCCGACCCTGTCGGTGTGACCAAGTGGAACAACTCGGTGGCACCAAGATGCAGAGTCACAAGCGGTTACTGCAACTCGGTGTGACCAAAAAGTTCAAATCGGTTGCACCGAGATTGAAAACTAGATCAACTTAGTGATCTCGATGTGACCAAAATGGATGACTCGGTCATACCGAAATGCACAAAGAGGTTTTGGAAGTTTAAGTCTATGACGAATCGGGGACTCCGAGTGCTCCTCACACAGAGTGGTTCGAATTTGACTTGATCAAACTTTGTGATGTAGCTTGAATAGAGTTTGGGACGAGAAAAGCATAGATAGCTAGAGGAGGTTCTTAGGCATTCTTGTCCATCCATTTGGCAAAAGAGAAAAAGCGAAACAATCAAAGCAACAAATGGATGTCCTCGAATGAGTAAAATATGCAACCAACATGCTCACACAATAAGATGGCAAATGAAATATGTGGCAAAGCATGCACAATCACTCTAGCATCTATCAAGCAATTTGGCGATTACTAGGTCATCTATATGTGAGTATATTGACTGAGGAGTCAAATGACAACATTTGATCATAGGTCATACTCATCGCTTAAGCACGAGTGGGGTTACCACTTTTACGTAATGCATTGTTGTGTTCAGATCGTTAGAGTTGCTTTAGCTCAATTGATTAGATTAAAGCTCCCCTAGATGTGATATCCCCCCTAGGAGGGATGAACTAACCTTGGGTTTTGTCGATGATGACTTCATGTAGGTGTTGAAGATGTAGGTGCTCAAAGTTGATGTAGATCATTCGGAGCAATCCTTTGGAGTGAGTTGCACTTTCAATACGTACACGGGTTAGTCCCACAAGGAACAAACAAGGATATACATAGACATAGAGTGATATTCACATGAGATGATGTCCATTAATGCATTAGGTCACCTTGTCCCTTGTCTTACCAACAAGAGGGTTTGTGACTCCTTGAACTAGTGCAAGATATGGAAGTTGTTTGCACTTGTCCTTGCCAAAATGATATGAGTGAACTATGTTGGCGGAGTCACCCTCAAGAACTCTCTAGTTCTTCTTCTTAGGGATCCACACCATCTTGATGGTAATCCTTGGAGTTGTAGTCATACTTGATGAAGTAGAACTTGATGTAGTCTTGGGAACCCACTTGACCAATGCCTTAGGGGCTTCTTCAAATGCATTAATCTCCTCTTGAAGCTTGTCCTTGCCCTTTAGCTTGTGGTCTTGTGGTGGAAGATCATCTTGAGCTTGTGTTCCTTGGAAGGAAGTGGGATCATACTTCTCTTGTTGAGGAACAAACTCCGTCTTGGGGTATTGATCTTCTTCCCACTCAACTCCATTGTCATTGAACTTTCGTTCAAAACCAACACCTTGATTCTTCCGGTGTCTTCCTTGCTTGCGTACAATTTCCTCAAATTGCTTACTTCCGACAAGACTCTTGTAAACACCTTTCTCTATAATTCCCTTCAATAAGCTATTTTCTTGCTCAAGTGTTACTTGGGTAAGATAATCATTAATGGAATCAAGAGAACTACTAGAAGCAACAACATTGGTTTTACCATGATTATTGTTACTACTAGAAGAAGGATCTTTCTTACTCTTGTTGCCAGATTTAACTTGAGGCATGTAAGTAGACAAGAGTAAACGCTTGGCAATGTAAGAAGAAGTTTTCTTGCGAAGATCATCATTGATTGCCTTTAAGAACTCATGCTCTTGCTCAAGGTTGAGCTTTTCAAAGCGTAGCTTTTCATGAGCCTTTGAAAGTTCTCGATGATCTTCCAAGGTAGTTTCATGAGCTAACTTAAGAGTGTTTAGTTCTTTAGTTAGACGCTCAATCTCCCTCTTATCATTGTCATTCATTTTATCTTGATTAGCATGATTAATAGCAAGTACATCATAGTTTTCATAACTAGAGTTGTCAACAAGTAAATCATCATCACCTCGCAAATCATCTTCATCACTATTGAAATCAACATACTCGGGGTGTGATACCTTTGGGCCTTTAGCCATGAAGCATCTTCCAATTCCTTCATTTTGTGAGTCAAATATGTCGTAGGAGTTGGTTGACACAAGTGCTAGACCGGCAACACCTTCATTTTGAGTATATTCGGAGTCGGAGTGATAACTTCTCTCGGAGTGATTGTTAGAGTCGGAGCCGGATACCCATTCACCAACATGAGCTTGATGTCTTCATTTTGTGTAGCTCCTTGATGACTTGTCTCTCCTTTCCGAATCCTTGCTTCTCCATGATGTTCTTCGTTCATAACGGTCGTCTCTACTCCTTCTCTCTCTTGGTGGTGATTCTTCTCTCCTACTTCTTCTTTTGGGAGAATCTTCTCTTCTTTTGTAGGGAGCCGTACACTCATTGGAGTAGTGTCTGGGTCTTCCACAATTGTAGCAATTACGTTCACGACTTGAAGATATTTTGTCATTGTAGGACCTTGACTTGGAACTTCTTTCCTTGCTTCAACTCTTGCAGAACTTGTTGAAGTTCTTCACCATTAAGCTCAATTCTTCATTGAAGGGTTTTTTCTCGCTTGATGATGTGGGAGCATCACATGAGGCTTTGTAAGCACCACTTGACTTGTTGTGGAGCTCTTCCTTATCCTTAAGTGACATCTCATGAGCAATAATTCTTCCAATGACTTCCGTTGGCTTGAGATCTTTGTAATTGGGCATCATTTGGATCAATGTGCACACGGTATCATATTTTCCATCCAAGGCTCTTAGGATCTTCTTGATGATGAATCTATCGGTCATCTATTCACTTCCTAAGCCGGTAATCTCATTTGTGATGAGAGCAAGCCTAGAGTATATTTCAGCGACACCTTCACCATCCTTCATTTTGAACTTTTCAAGTTGACTTTGAAGCACATCCATTTTGGATTCCTTGACGGAGTCGGTACCTTCGTGCATATCAATCAAAGTATCCCAAATTTCCTTAGCATTCTCAAGACGGCTGATTTTGTTGAATTCTTCGGGGCACAATCCGTTAAAGAGAATATCACAAGCTTGAGCGTTGTATTGAAGCATCTTCAACTCTTCCGCGGTAGCTTCACGGTTCAGTTCTCTCCCATCCAAGAATTCACCTTGCAAGCCAATACACACAATAGCCCAAATGGCGGGGTTATGTCCAAGAATATGCATTTTCATCTCATGCTTCGAACTAGCAAAATTAGCATCATGAAAGTAAGGACCTCTACGGTAGTAATTTCCCTCGCTAGACGCCATACTCTCCTAGGTTGTGAAACCAAGGCTATGATCACCAAAAGCTATGGAAATCAAGGCAAATGGAGACCAAAGCTCTAATACCACTTGTAGGATCGAAAGTATGTCTAGAGGGGGGTGATTAGACTACTTAACCAAATAAAAATCTAGCCTTTTCCCAATTTTAAGTCTTGGTAGATTTTAACAACTTAGCACAAGTCAAGTAATCAACCTACACATGCAATTCTAAGAGTATAGCAGCGTAATGTAAAACAATTGCATATGAAGGTAAAGGGAGGAATTTGAAGGAGCAAACACAATGTAGACACGGAGATTTTTGGCGTGGTTCCGATAGGTGGTGTTATCGTACATCCACGTTGATGGAGACTTCAACTCACGAAGGGTAACGGTTGCGTGATTCCACGGAGGGATCCACCCACAAAGGGTCCACGAAGAAGCAACCTTGTCTATCCCACCATGGCCATCGCCCACGAAGGACTTGCCTCACTATGGTAGATCTTCACGAAGTAGGCGATCTCCTTGCCCATACAAACTCCTTGGTTCAACTCCACAATCTTGATGGAGGCTCCCAAGTGACACCTAACCAATCTAGGAGACACCACTCTCCAAAAGGTAATAGATGGTGTGTTGATGATGAACTCCTTGCTCTTGTGCTTCAAATGATAGTCTCCCCAACACTCAGCTCTCTCTCATAGGATTGGATTTGGTGGAAAGAGGGTTTGAGTGGAAAGCAACTTGGGGAAGGCTAGAGATCAAGATTTATGTGGTTGGAATGGAATATCTTGACCTCAACACAAGTGTAGGTGGTTCTCTCTCAGAAAATGTATGTTGGAAGTGTAGGCATGTTCTGATGGTTCTCTCCATGAATGAAGAGTGAGTGGAGGGGTATATATAGCCTCCACACAAAATCTAACTGTTACACACAAATCATCAAACTCGGTGGGACCAAATCATGAAACTCGGTCAGACCGATTTTAGTTCAAAATGTGAATGTTAGGATTTTCGGTGGGACCAACATGTCAACTAGGTGGGACCGATTCCATTAGGGTTAGGTCATAACATAATCTCGGTGAGACCGATTACACAAACTCGGTGGGACCGATTCTGGTAATAGGCAAACAGAGAGTTGGTCAGGCAAACTCAATGGGACTGATTCGCTCATCTTGGTTAGACCAAAACGTTACGAAGGGGAAACAAAGATTTCGCATTGCAATCTTAGTGGGACCGAGCACTCATCTCGGTTGGACAGAAATGTTACGAAGGGAAATAGAGAGTTTGCAACCCCATCTCGGTGAGACCGAGATCCCTATCGGTGAGACCGAAATGACTAGGGTTTGTGGCAGTGCCTATGTCAAGTGAACTCGGTGGCGCCGAGTAGGAAATTTCGGTGGGGCCGAGTTTGAATTTTGGTTTGGGACATATGTGGATATGAGAAAGTAGTTGAGGGCTTTGGAGCATACCACTAAGCATTTTGAGCAAGTAACACATTAAGCAACACCTCATCCCGTTTTAATAGTATTGGCTTTTCCTACGGACTCAATGTGATCTTGGATCACTAAAAGTAAAATGTAGAGTCTTGAGCTTGAGCCAACATGTGTTCTTAGTATTTTGAGGGGTCCACTTTTTAATCCATGCCATGCCAAACATTGAGCTTTCCTGAAATATTTATCTTGAAATAGCATTAGCTCAATGGGCTATATGTTGTTAGGAATTACCAAAACCACCCAAGGATAGTTGCACTTTTAGAAAGTCATTCCCTATGCTTCAGCCATAGGTTATATCATGTATGCAATGATGTGTACCAGACCTGATGTGTGCCTTGCTATTAGTTTATCAGGGAGGTACCAAAGTAATCCAGGAGTGGATCACTGGACAGCGGTCAAGAATATCCTGAAATACCTAAAAAGGACTAAGGATATGTTTCTCGTTTATGGAGGTGACAAAGAGCTCGTCGTAAACAGTTACATCGATGCGAGCTTTGACACTGATCCGGATGACTCTAAGTGACAAACCAGATACATATTTATATTGAATGGTGGAGCTGTCAGTTGGTGCAGTTCCAAGCAGACCATCGTGGCGAGATCTACGTGTGAAGCAGAGACATTGCTGCTTCGGAAGCAGCAAATGAAGGAGTCTGGATGAAGGAGTTCATATCCAATCTAGGTGTCATACCTAGTGCATAGGGTCCAATGAAAATCTTTTGTGACAATACTGGTGCAATTGCCTTGGCAAAGGAATCCAGATTTCACAAGAGAACCAAGCACATCAAGAGATGCTTCAATTCCATCCGCGATCAAGTCAAGGAGGGAGACATAGAGATATGCAGGATACATACGGATCTGAATGTTGCAGACCCATTGACTAAGCCTCTCTCATGAGCAAAACATGATCAGCACCAAGACTCCATGGGTGTTAGAATCATTACAATGTAATCTAGATTATTGACTCTAGTGCAAGTGGGAGACTGAAGGAAATATTCCTTAGAGGCAATAATAAAGTTGTTGTTTATATTTCCTTATATCATGATAAATGTTTATTATTCATGCTAGAATTGTATTAACCGGAAACTTAGTACATGTGTGAATACATAGACAAACAGAGTGTAACATCCCAAATTTTCAATTTGGAATGTTATACATAGTCATCCATGCATATCATATTTCATTTGCTTTTCGTCTCGCGATCCTCAAAAAATCCTAAGCAACTCAAGGACCCTCGGAAAGAGTTGGGGATTTCCCTGTTGTCATATTTGATTTTTATCAAATATTGAAACGAGGATTTTTGATTTTAATTATTTTTCTCTCCGGAAAATATTTCACATTAAACCACATGAGAGGAGATAATATGACTTCTCCAAAATAATTAAAATATTCGAGGAAAAATATTAAAATCATTTATTTGATTTTATTTGATTTTATTCGGATTTTATTTGCATTAGAAAAATTGCACGTTTTCAAAATTGCATTTTAGGGCCAAAAAAATGTCCATCCCGTTCTAAATATTTTATTTAGACGGTGAAAATTTGTTTTGGCATTTTTAGATTTTTATTTATTTTTCTAGGATTTTATTTCGGTCGGCGAAAATTTGTTTTAAAAAAAAGTTCCCGCGCCCGACTAGGCCTAAGGCCCAGCCGAGCCAGGCCGGCCCGCCCGCGCCACCGCCTCCCTCGCCCGTGCCGCCGTGCCCGGCACGGATGCCGAGGAGAGTCTAGCTCGGACTTCTCCTCGGGCGCCCCCTCGCCCAAGCAACCTCCGCCCCCTCCCCTTTAAAGCCCGCCACTGAGCCCCCCACCACCACCGCCGCCGCCGCCCGCGCCGCCCGCGCCGTCCGCCGCGAGCCACCGCCCTCTCCTCGCTGGAGCCCCGCCGGAGGTAGCCGCCAGATCCGCCGCCGGTTTTTCTTTCTAAAACCGTTCGGTTTTTAGAAAACCCTAGATTCGGTTTTTTTGGATCGCCATTTTTTCTCGGTTCTTCTAGTCAGCGGACGTTCGTCCGTACGTTCATTTTAAGGAACGGGTTTTTTCCCGTTAGTTACAGCTAACGAACGCTCGTTCGTTAGTCTGTTCATTAGATTTCTTTTATCGAATTTATTCCGCGAGTTTTTCTCGATCGCGATTTCTGATCCGATCTTAGTTTCTGTTTATCTTTTCGCTCGTTAGTCGGAATCAGGCGATTCAAGCGCCTAGATCTTCGTCTCGAAACCCTCTTTCCGTTTAACCAACTCAAATAAGTTTTTTCTACTGTAAAATTTGACCTAGGTTCAGATTAGTAAATGAAGCTTCTTCTTTTTCGCCGTTTGAGTTTCGTTGCTCCGTTTGATTTGATTCCTTTTGTGAACCGGAGTTCTTAAGTTGAACCTTCTGGTCAATCTCTTTTATTTGAGTTTTGCTTGTGCATATCTTGCTTGTTGCTTATGTATGTTATTGTTTGTTTGCGATAGAACACCCGGAGTGTGAAGCGTGCTACTACGAGTCCCTAGGTTTCGCAGACCGTCAGCAAGGCAAGTAACACTTCGATCATATCCCTTTTATCACCCATTTTTTATGCATTAGTTCCAATCCTCACACATTGCATGATTAGGATGTCATTAACATGTGGGTTGGGAAGTAGTTGTTGAGGTAGAACCTATTACCCTGTTACATTCAAACCCTGGGAGTTACTTCCATGCTGCTTATATTACTATGCTATGCTATGCTCGTAGACGTGGTTTGGGTTTGAGTGAAATCCATGATAGCTGTGAGATTGTTAATTAAGGGTTCAACTTAAGGTGGCAACTTAATTTAACATATGGGTGGATTGAGGCACTTGGAGTACCCAGTGTTGCCTGTATTTTTGGTTGAAGGAAGTCGGATTCCTTGGACATGTTATATCGGGAGAAGGTATAGCAGTAGACCCCAGCAAAATTCAGTCAGTCACTGAATGGTTGGCACCCACCTCAGTTAGCGAGATCCGCAGTTTCCTTGGACTCGCGGGTTACTATTGGAGATTCATTGAGAATTTTTTCCAATATTGCGAAGCCAATGACTGAACTGTTAAAGAAGGATACTAAGTTTAAATGGACAGAAGATTGTGAGGCAAGTTTCCAGGAGTTGAAGAAACGGTTGACTACAACACCAGTGCTAACACTGCCGGATATACATAAGGAATTCCAAGTGTATTGCGATGCCTCTCGCTTAGGGCTTGGATGTGTACTTATGCAGGATGGAAGAGTTGTTTCGTATGCCTCACAACAACTAAAACATCATGAGTTGAACTATGCCACGCATGATTTGGAATTAGCAGCCGTAGTGCATGCATTGAAGACCTAGAGACATTACCTTATTGGAAACCTATGTGATGTATACACGGACCATAAGAGTTCGAAGTACATTTTCACCCAGAAGGAACTGAACCTTAGACAGAGGAGATGGTTGGAGCTTATAAAGGATTGTGACATGAAGCTACACTATCATCCAAGAAAGGCCAATATTGTAGCAGATGCCTTGAGCAGGAAGAGTTATGCTAATATACTTGAAAGTAAGGGATTGCTGAAGGAGTTAGCAGAGAATACCATGGAACTTCGATTGGAGATTGTTCCTAGAGGATCCGTTGCAACAATGGAGGTCCAGTCGACATTGCTGGACAAGATTCGGGAACCTCAGAAGGAGGACAAGGAGATTGCCGAGATAAAGGAGAAGATGAGCAAAGGAAAGGACAAAGGTTTTCGTGAAGATGAGCACGATACCCTATGGTTTGAGGACCGAGTCTATGTGCCCAATAACCAGGAAATCAGGAAGTTAATACTTCAAGAGGCTCATAACTCACCATACTCGATACACCCCGGAAACACCAAGATGTATCTAGATTTGAAGGAACGTTTCTGGTGGACTAGTATGAAGAAGGATATTGCCGAGTATGTAGCTATATGTGATGTATGTCAGAGAGTGAAGGCAGAACATCAGAAGCCAGCAGGACTGTTACAGCCTATGCCGATACCTGAATGGAAGTGGGATAAACTTGGCATGGACTTTATCACCGGATTGCCGAGGACTAAAGTAGGATATGATTCCATATGGGTAGTAGTTGATCGCTTGACCAAAGTGGCTCACTTCATCCCAGTGAAGACCACTTATACCAGTGCAAAGTTGGCCAAGATTTATATGTCCAGGATCGTATGTCTGCATGGAGTTCCGAGGACCATCGTATCAGATAGAGGAACACATTTTACTTCAAAGTTCTGGCATCAGTTACATCAGACTTTGGGAACAACGTTAGAGTTCAGTACATATTTTCACCCATAGACAGATGGACAAACCGAGAGAGTGAACCAAATTTTGGAGGATATGTTGAGAGCCTGTGCGCTAGACTATGGATCTAGTTGGGATGACAATTTGCCTTACGCAGAGTTCTCGTACAACAATAGCTACCAAGCCAGTTTGAAGATGGCACCATTTGAAGCCCTGTATGGACGCAGGTGCAGAACACCTTTGATGTGGGACGAGGTAGGAGACCGACAGTTGTTTGGACGAGACTTGATCAAGGAGTCTGAAGAGAAGGTCAAATTGATTCGTGATAGATTGAAGATTGCTTAGTCCAGACAGAAGAGTTATGTGAACTCCAAACACAAAGAGGTAACCTACGAAATTGGAGACAGAGTATATCTGCGAGTATCTCCCTTGCGAGGAGTGAAACGTTTTGGAGTTAAGGGAAAATTAGCTCTGAGATTTGTAGGACTGTATCGTGTTTTGGAACGGATGGGAGAAGTTGCCTACAAGTTGGAATTATCCGAAGGATTGTCAGGAGTTCATGATGTGTTTCACGTTTCACAGCTGAAGAAGTGTCATGCTGAGATGGCCGATATACCATTAAGAGATACAATACCCTTGGAGGCAATTCAGTTGGAGTGATTTGACCTACGAGGAAAAGCCGGTAAAGATTCTTGAGTTTGCCAGCAGAGTCACCCACAGTAAGGTTATCAAGTTTTGCAAGGTTCAGTGGAGACACCACACCGAGGATGAATCCACCTGGGAACGAGAGGATGATCTTCGCAAAGACCACCCACAGCTATTTTCTAGCCAACCCGAATCTCGAGGCGAGATTCATCTTAAGGGGGGTAGGTTTGTAACATCCCAAATTTTCAATTTGGAATGTTATACATAGTCATCCATGCATATCATATTTCATTTGCCTTTCGTCTCGCGATCCTCGAAAAATCCTAAGCAACTCAAGGACCCTCGGAGAGAGTTGGGGATTTCCCTGTTTTCATATTTGATTTTTATCAAATATTGAAACGAGGATTTTTTATTTTAATTATTTTTCTCTCTGGAAAATATTTCACATTAAAATAAATGAGAGGAGATAATATGACTTCTCCAAAATAATTGAAATATTCGAGGAAAAATATTAAAATCATTTATTTGATTTTATTTGATTTTATTCGGATTTTATTTGCATTAGAAAAATTGCACGTTTTCAGAATTGCATTTTAGGGCCAAGAAAATGTTCATCCCGTTCTAAATATTTTATTTAGACGGTGAAAATTCGTTTTGGCATTTTTAGATTTTTATTTATTTTTCTAGGATTTTATTTCGGTCGGCGAAAATTTGTTTTAAAAAAAAAGTTCACGCGCCCGACTGGGCCTAAGGCCCAGCCGAGCCAGGCCGGCCCGCCCGCGCCACGGCCTCCCTCGCCCGCGCCGCCGTGCCCGGCCCGGACGCCAAGGAGAGTCCGGCTTGGACTCCTCCGCGGGTGCCCCCTCGCCCAAGCTAGCCGCCCCCCCCTTTAAAGCCTGCCGCCGAGCCCCCCCCCCCACCGCCGCCGCCGCCGCTGCAGCCGCCCGCGCCGCCCGCCGCCACCCGCGCCGTCTGCCGCCGCCGCCGCCTGCCGCCCCACCGCCGCCCTCGCCTCGCCGGAGTTATCCTCCGGATCCGTCGCCGGTTTTTCTTTCTAAAACCGTTCGGTTTTTTAGAAAACCCTAGATTCGTTTTTTCGGATCACCGGGTTTTCTCGGTTCTTCTAGTCAGCGAATGTTCGTCCGTACGTTCGTTTTAATGAACGGGTTTTCGCCCGTTAGTTACAGCTAACGAACGCTCGTTTGTTAGTCTGTTCGTCAGATTTCTTTTATCAGATTTATTCCGCGAGTTTTTCTCGATCGCGATTTCTGATCCGATCTTAGTTTCTGTTTATCTTTTCGCTCGTTAGTCGGAATCAGGCAATTCAAGCGCCTAGATCTTCGTCTCGAAACCCTCTTTCCGTTTAACCAACTCAAATAAGTTTTTGCTACTGTAAAATTTGACCTAGGTTCAGATTAGTAAACGAAGCTTCTCTTTTTCGCCGTTTGAGTTTCGTTGCTCCGTTTGATTTGATTCTTTTTGCGAACCGGAGTTCTTAATTTGAACCTTCTGGTCAATCTCTTTTATTTGAGTTTTGCTTGTGCATCTCTTGCTTGTTGCTTATGTATGTTATTGTTTGTTTGCGATAGAACACCCGGAGTGCGAAGCATGCTACTACGAGTCCCTAGGTTTCGCAGACCGTCAGCAAGGCAAGTAACACTTTGATCATATCCCTTTTATCACCCAATTTCTATGCATTAGTTCCAATCCTCACACATTGCATGATTAGGATGTCATTATCATGTGGGTTGGGAAGTAGTTGTTGAGGTAGAACCTATTACACTATTACATTCAAACCCTGGGAGTTACTTCTACGCTACTTATATTACTATGCTATGCTATGCTCGTAGACGTGGTTTGGGTTTGAGTGAAATCCATGACAACTGTGAGATTGTTAATTAAGGGTTCAACTTAAGGTGGCAACTTAATTTAACATCTGGGTGGATTGAGGCACCTGGAGTACCCAGTGTTGCCTGTATTTTTTTGGAAATCCCGGAGTACCCGTGTGATCTTCCTATGGACCGCCACCCAGGCTCAAAGGGAACTAAGGTGATTCATGCTAGAAAATTCCGTGTGCAGCCACAAGCTATTATGGGCTCTAGCATAGTTGAGTAAGTTACATGAAGCTCTTGAAGAGGTAGATCAGCAGGTAGTGGGATGTAGGTTTGGTATGGTCTGTCCGGAGTAGAGAGTTAATGTTTCTGAAAGACGGTGTCTTGGTCATCCATTTCTCAAACACCATGTAGTGCGAGAAATCCAATGGAGGCGATCGAGTCTTGTGGGGAAAAGTGCACAAACCTCTACAAAGTGTATAATCTAATCATGGTTAGCCGTGTCCCCGGTTATGGACAATTCTTGAGTATCTAGTATTTGGATTATCACATGTATCTCACCATTTTTAATTAATATTGTTGGGATTTAATCACTTTAATTGGGATTGAGTTGGAGGAACCTTCTCAATGATGTTTCAACTACCATGATAGTTAAAATTAAAATCTATTCCTTTGTTGTAGGGAAAAATTGGCTTTTCGCAAAAAACTATAACCATAGAGCTTTCCACTAGCCAAATATGCATGTAGTGATAGCATTATTCTGTTCTTGCTCTACTGTGTTACATTGCCAGCATATTCCATGTGTTGACCCGTTTTCGGGCTGCAACGTATGATGTTGCATACTTTTCAGACGAGGAGTAAGGTTTGTTAGGTCGTTGCCGTGCAGCTCAGCTATGCCGTTGGAGTTGATGGACTCACTTTATCTTCCAAGCCTTCTGCTATTATCGTATTAGATGGCCTTAAGCCATGTTATTGTAATAAGTTCTCTCTTGAGACATCCGATGTAATAGGTGTGTGATTGCCACTCTATTATAAATCCTTCGAGTACTGTGTGTGTCAGCATTACCGATCCAGGGATGACACTGAAGCACAGAGACTTGACCATCTGAGGTCGGGTCGCTACACAGAGTGTCACTAGTATGCCTCTACTTGACTAGCTCGCTAAACAAAGATGGTTAAGTTTCCTAGCCATAGACATGAGTTGTCATTTGATGAACGAGATCACACCATTAGAGAATGATGTGATTGACATGACCCATCCGTTAGCTTAGCACTTTGATCGTTTAGTTTATTGTTATTGCTTTCTCCATAACTTATACATGTTCCTATGACTATGAGATTATGCAACTCTAGAATACCGGTGGAACATTTACTGTGCTATCAAACATCACAACGTTACTGGGTGATTATAAAGATGCTCTATAGTTGTCTCCGATGGTGTTTGTTGAGTTGGCATAGATCGAGATTAGGATTTGTCACTCCGATTGTCGGAGAGGTATCTCTGGGCCCTCTCGGTAATGCACATCACTATAAGCCTTGCAAGCAATGTGACTAATGAGTTAGTTATGGGATGTTGCATTACAGAATGAGTAAAGAGACTTGCCGGTAACGAGATTGAACTAGGTATGATGATACCGATGATCGAATCTCGGGCAAGTAACATACCGATGACAAAGGGAACAACGTATGTTGTTATGCGATTTGACCGATAAAGATCTTCGTAGAATATGTAGGAACCAATATGAGCATCCAGGTTCCGCTATTGGTTATTGACCGGAGATGAGTCTCGATCATGTCTACATAGTTCTCGAACCCATAGGGTCCGCATGCTTAACATTCAATGACGATATGTATTGTGAGTTATGTGAATTGATGTACCGAAGGTTGTTTGGAGTCCCAGATGTGATCACGGACATGATGAGGAGTCTCGAAATGGTCGAGACATGAAGATTGATATATTGGAAGGTCATGTTTGGACACCGGGAAGGTCTCAGATAGGTTCAGGCATTTTCCGAAGTACCAGGGAGTTACCAAAACCCCCCGGGGGTTAATGGGCCTTCATGGGCTTTAGTGGAAGAGAGGAGGAGGCGGCCAAGAGGAGGGGCGTGCCCCCCCCCAAGCCCAATCCGAATTGGGGAGGGTGCCGGCCCCCCTTTCCTTCTTCCCCTCTTCCCTTTCCTTCCCCTCCTATTTGGACTAGGAAAGGGGGGAACCTACTCCTAGTAGGAGTAGGATTCCCCCTTGGGGCGCTCCCTATGAGGCCGGCAGGCCCCCTCCTCCATTCCATTATATACGGGGCAAGGGGCACCCCATAGACACACAAGTTGATTTCTTAGCCAGGTGCGGTGCCCCCCTCCACAGATTTCTAGCTTGGTCATATTGTCGCACTGCTTAGGTGAAGCCCTGCGTCGGTAACTTCATCATCACCATCAACATGCCGTCGTGCTGACGAAACTCTCCCTCGGCCTCAGCTGGATCTAGACTTCGAGGGACATCACCAAGCTGAACGTGTGCAGATCGCGGAGGTGTCGTGCGTTCGGTACTTGATCGGTTGGATCGCGAAGACGTTTGACTACATCAACCACATTACTCAACGCTTCTGCTTTCAGTCTACGAGGGTACGTAGACACACTCCCCCCTCTCGTTGCTATGCATCTCCTAGATAGATCTTGCATGATCGTAGGAAATTTTTTGAAATACTGCATTCCCCAACAGTTCTCCCATCAAAGCCCCCCCTCTGATACTTCTTTGGCCCATCTTATGTCTTCGGGTCGAGAAAAATTCTCCAAAAAGTTTCGTTGCGTTTGGACTCCGTTCGGTATTGATTTTTTTGCAATGTAAAAACAAGCAAAAAACAACAACTGGCCCTGGGCACTATGTCAATAGGTTAGTCCCATAAATGATATAAAGTTGCTACAAAAAGATTGTAAAACATCCAAGAGTGATAATATAACAACATGGAACAATAAAAAATTATAGATACGTTGGAGACGTATCAGCATCCTCAAGCTTAATTCTTGCACGTCCTCGAGTAGGTAAATGATAAAAACAGAATTTGTGATGTGGAATGATGCCTAACATGTTCATGACATATTCTTTTTCTTTTGTAGCATGGACATTTATACTTTTATACGGTTCAAAGTAATAGTCTAGTTTTGACATGAAGATTTCAATACTCAAGCATATAAACAAGCAACCATACCTTTCAAAATATCAACACTAAAAAAAGTTATCCCTAGCCCATCATGCTCAATCATTGATCCATTCATGAAACACACTCGCATATTAGCCACATCCAATACTCAAGTACGATCATAGTGCCCCCTAGTTGGTGCTCTATAAGAGAACATGGAGAGTCAAATAAAAATAAAATTGCATAAAGTAAATATAAAGGCCCTTCGTAGAGGGAAGTAGGGATTTGTAGAGGTGCCAGAGCGCAAAGCTTAAATTGAGAGATATTTTTTTGAGAGGCATACTTTTCCCGTCAACAAAAACAACCGAGTAATTCCCAACACTTTCCATGCTAGATATATCACAGGCGGTTCCCAAACAGAAAATAAAGTTTATTCCTTTTTCCACCATTCTTTCATAATCCATGGCTATCTGTATCCACGGGTGCCTTCCATACCAACACTTTCCAAGGAATTTATTATTTGACAACATAAAGTAATTTCTTTTTCATTTTGGGATTGGGCATCCCTATTACCGCCGTACTCTCATGCAATGACAAGTGAATAAACACTCATCATGAGAATAACACATCTAGCATGGAAAATATTGGCCACCCCCTGCCGCTTCATGAGCGGTACGAGCACACAAAAAGGAAATTCATTTTGAAAATTAGAGATGACACATACAAATTTTCTTAGAACGGCACGGAAATACCGCATATAGGTAGGTATGGTGAACTCATATGGCAAAACTGGGTTTAAATATTTTGGATTCGCAAGTAGTATTTCTACTTAGTACAAGTGGAGGCTAGCAAATAGATTGAGAAGCAGCCAACTAAGAAACAAAAAATCACATAAGTGAGCATTAAGCATAACTAACACCGAATAATGCACCATAAGTAGGACGTAATTTCATTGCATAACTATTGACTTTCATGCTTGCATAGGGAATCACAAACCTTAACACCAATATTCTTACTAAAGCATAATTACTCACCAACATGACTCACATATCACTCTCACCATATCTTAAAACTATTAGAAAGAATCAAGTTTATTTTGTCCAATGATCTTTATGAAAGTTTTTATTATATCCCTCTTGAATATCTATCACTTTGGGACTAGTTTCATATGTTGCTTTTGATAAGCTCAAACAAGTCTAAGTGAAGAACATGAGCATACAACTTTTGTCTCTCAAAATAATCTAAGTGAAGAATGAGAGAATTTCTTCAGAAATTTACTAACTCTCAATCATGAGAGTATTTCTTCAAAAATATTAAAGCACACCATGCTCAAAAAGATATAAGTGAAGCACTAGAGTAATTCCATAGCTCAAAAAATTGAAGTGGAGCATAAAGAGCAATTCTAATATATATCGTAGCATAATTTTGGCTCTCTCAAATAGGTGTGTCCAGCAAGGATACTCATGACAAACTAAAAATCAAAACAAGCAAAGGCTCATGTCATACAAGACGCTCCAAGCAAAACTCATGATATGTGACGAATAAAAATATAGCTCGAAGTAGAAGAAAGAGGGGATGCCACTCAGGACATCCCCAAGATTAATTGCTTGTTTCTCCTTGAATATTATCTTGGGGTGCCATGGGGCATCCCCAAACTTAGGCTTTTGCTACTCTTTATACCTTCATCCATCATGATCTCAGCCAAAACTTGAAAACTTCAATCACACAAAACTTAACAAAACCTTCGTGAGATCCGTTAGTATAAGAAAGCAAATCACTACTCTAAGTACTGTTGCAAACCCATTCCAATTTTGTTATTGCATTATACTACTATCTTGTAGCTTTGCCATGGCTTAAACCCTTCAATAAAAACCATAGATTCATCAAAACAAGCACATAACACAACGAAACAGAATCTGTCAAAAACAGAACAGTCTGTAGCAATCTGAAAACTTCACATACTTATGTAACTCCAAAAATTCTGAACAATTAGGACAATATATGCAATTTGTATATAAATCTTTTGTAAAAAATTCAGAAATTTATCATGCTCTGGTGATTTTTAGGATTTTCTGTACTGTGCGCAAAAGTTTTTGTTTTCCAACAAGATCAAATCAACTATCACCCAAATCTTCCCAAAGGCTTTTCTTGGCACAAACACTAAATTAAATCACAAAACACATCTAATCAGAGGCATCTTTGTATATTTATTGTAAAACAACAAGAAAAGCAAAAAAGCAAAAAGATACAAATTGGGTTGCCTCCCAACAAGTGATATCGTTTCACGCCCCTAGCTAGGAATAATGCATAGGTTCAAGTATTGTCATCTTTAGTTTTTGCCACTTTAGTGAGGGCTTCTTCAAACCCGGGAGGCTCTTTACGCTTCCCCAAACTTTCCAGAAAAGAGACCATCTTGAGATCTAAAATATCCAACAGCTTATTGCAAAGAGTAATCAAAGTATTCATGCGATTGAGGTTCCACTAATATGTTTGAGAGGTTCATTATAGTTTTGTAACTCAACCATATGTTTATGCGAATCACCCAATTTGTCTAAAATTTGAACCCCTTCTTGTGTAAAAGAAAACCCCTTTTTTGGTGGTTGGACTCCCAATATTCCCTCTAAGATTTCATAAGCAACATTAGCATCAAGCTCCCCGACAATGGCGCCAGAAATTCCTTTGATGTGGCTTGAGACCGCGTCGGTATTTCCCCAAAGAGGTAGGGGGGATGATGCATCACAGTGACGGTAAGTATTTCCCTCAGTTATGAAACCAAGGTTGTCGAACCAGTAGGTGAACCACGCAACACTATGTAAACTGTTGGGGATATAACTACTGGGTATGAACCACCCAGGAGGGCCGGGTCATACCACTGGTGGCTTAATGTGAAGATGGCGGATCATACAAGCCCGCTGGCGGCCCAAGACCCAGTGGCGACTTGAGGACCAAGAGGAGGAACCACCATGTATGTTTGACTTGTATTATAAGGCAAGCGTAGTTAGTCACTGAGCCAGACACGTTGTGTATGAGCCGGTCGGGACTCCGTGAGCCGTCGGGCGTCAACCTGTGTATATAAAGGGACGACCCGGTGGCGGTTTAGGGCATGTAGCAAACAATCGAGAGCTAGGTCAAGCGTATTCGCTCCCTGGTAATCGAAACCATAGCAATACAACACAAAGTAGGAGTAGGGTTTTACCTCGTTGAGAGGGGCCGAACCTGGGTAAACTCTTTGTGTCCTTTGTCCCGCTTAATCCCTTCAAGCTAACCTAGTTGCGATGGCTCCACGACTAAGTCCTTGCTCTAGGAGATCTACCGTGTCAACTCCATGATAGTTGGCGCCCTCGTGGGGCCAATGCACGGTGGTTTTGAGTTCTTGAAGGACAGCTTCAAAGGGATCAAGGGATACACTATGGGCCGGATGATCAAGAGTCGTCGCAGCAAGCTCTACATCAACAATGCAGGCTGGGGCCCCGAGGCTGGCTCAATTGAGTACGGGTACCGGGTCCCCTTCGGCGGAATCCACGTCTTCATCGGCAAGATTGGCGAACCGGGCCCTGAGCCGGACACCTACACCGACATCATCAAGACGGCTCAGTGTGCACGACCCGCCCGGGTTCAACCCGCCGTGAAGCACGCCTTTGTTGGTTTTATCCATGGAGCGGAATTTGAGGAAGGATCTGTGTTTGGTGGTGGGACAACCATCTATTCTGATGGTGAATCATCCACATGCAAGACTAATTCAATGTATCAATTGCAAGACAGCCGCCTTGGGGGCTGTTCCGATGGCGAAAGTATTCCGGACCCCTATGAGCCACCGAACAGGGTTGCGATCTTCATGGCCGGCACACAACCAGCGCTCGGTTCATCAACCGCCACGGCTATGACCTCTAGCTCAGCTTCTGCGGCGATGGCTGGTGTTAGTGGCACTGCACGCGCACCAGCTCAAGCTGTGACTGAGTTATTGGAGGCATTGGCGACTCTGATGGGGGTGGAGGCGACCCCGGACAACCTGGAACAACACAAGGTGGATGTGGCAAAGCTACAAGATGAGATAGCTCAAGCCAAGGAGGAGCTGGCGGCTGAGAATGCTAGGATGGCTATGGAGCAAGCTGCTTTGGAGGCCCAGGCACAACAGATTCATGTAGACTCTTTCTGGCTCACCATGGATCAAAACGCCTCAAACGAGGTCATGAGGAGGAGGCACCAGAGTCGTTTACCCCTAGTTTATGATGAGAGAAATCTCTTCGACACACCTGGTGCAGGTACCAGTGACCCGCCTATGGTGAACAGGGCAGCTGAAGCGCCTGTGACCAGAGCGTTGGTTCAGCCGCGCACGTTGGATCCGCCTCGTTTGGATGTGACTCCGCCTCAGCACGTGCCGACACCGATGGGTCATTATTCTAATCCTTTGGATAATATGATTGCCGCAGCATCACGATTGGCGGCTCTTCCGGTTGAAGGCGAGTCTCCAGCGGTGATAGAGATGCGGAGGGCCAGAGAGCTTCTTCAGACAGCTGTGGCTCAACAGGCGGGTTGTTCTTATAGCCGTGAGCGGATTCATTCAACCCCTCGACCAAGTCAGAGTTATAGCAGGCACATTGACTCACCAGCAGTTTCGAGCAGTGAACAACACCGTAACCAACCTCGTAGGCATGACCCAACGTGTGGTGGTTCCAATGCTCAGACCTTGGTGGATCAGGGCAGGGCGCGTCGGGAGGCTGAGCTGGCGGCTCAGCTAGCGGCTCAACAACAATCTCCGGTTTATCCATCAGCTTTGGTGGAGGCAGGTGTGACCTCTAGAACCTTGGGTGTGCCATGTTTAGTGCTGGCTCTATGCAACAAGCGTCTGCCCAAGGATTTCAAGGGCCCTTGAAAGGTGCCTAATTACACAGCAGATCAACCCCCAGAGGCTTGGATTGAAAGCTATGAGATGGCCATTGAGATGTTGGATGTCAGCGATCCTGCATGTGCTAAGTATTTCACCATGATGTTGGATGGGCTGGCTCATACTTGGTTGAAAGGGCTGCCTGCTAATTCCATTAAGTCATGGGCAGAATTGAAGGCCTGTTTTATCCAAAATTTTAAAGACACATGCAAGCAGCATATGTCAATCCTGGACTTGGATTCTTCTGTCCAAGGTGACGGTGAGTCAATGACCCATTGGGTACGCCGGATCTCAGCTGTTATACATTCTTCGGATAGTATCAATGCCAGCTCAGCAGTCCTGATGTTGGAGAGAAAATTTCGTTTCCTCTCGTTGAAGCAGAAGCTGGGGCGGCTAAAAAGCCACTGCAATGACATGGGGGAGCTAATGGCGGATCTAGTCAAGTATGCCGACTCTGATGGTACCAAGGACCCCGAGTCTGATGATGCGAAGCCGGGTAAGGGAAAGAAGAGCAGCGATACGAGAGGGCAGCATCATAACCCGGCAAGTCAAGGCGGCAACAGTAAGTGTAAGGCTGATGGCAGCTTGGGTTTTGTAGCTAACACCAATACGCAGAGTAATAATCAGCATCGCAAGGGAAAACCCCCACCTCAGTTTGGAGGACCTAAATTCAACCTCAAGGTGATGATGAATCAGCCTTGCCCAAAGCATGGTACGCACGAAAAGCCGGCCACTCACCTCTGGAAGGATTGCTTCATTATGAAGGAGTATAGAAATTCCAATTTTTCTAGAACAATCATGTACCGAACGACGGCTCAGGATCTGGATCTCATGGTCCTGGTTTTTCTCGTGGCGGTTCAAGTTTGGTTTCCAGGGCCAAGGCAATCAAGGTGGTTTTAATCAACAGTCTGGACAAGGGAATCAGCAGCAATAGTCTAGTTATCAGAGTAACCCGAAGTAGTTGAATAGAGGACAGTACCACGTCTTCACTACGAGTTTATGCAAGCGAGATCAGAAGCTCCACAGTCGAGCCGGCGATTCCCCGTTACTTACGATGGTCTGAACATCCTATTCTCTGGAGCCGTGAGGATCACCCGCCCCAGGTTGATAACTTAGGCCACTTGGCTCTGGTGGTGGCGCCTCAGGTTGGAGGGTACAGATTTACCAAGGTGCTCATGGATGGAGGCAGCAACATCAATATTATTTATTATGAAACTTTTCGTCGCATGAGCTTGACTGACAAAGATCTTAAGCCATCGAATACTGTTTTTCATGGCGTGGTGCCTGGTAAGTCAGCGTATCTAGTGGCAAAAATATCATTGGAAGTGGCTTTTGGTGATGATCATGATTCCAGGTTTGAGACATTGACTTTTGAGGTGGTTAAAATCAAGAGCCCTTATCATGCTCTATTTGGGCGGCCAGCTTATGCCAAGTTCATGGCAAGGCCGTGTTATATTTATGTGCAGCTTAAGATGCTAGGTCATAAGGGCACTATGACAGTGCATGGGAGCAGGAAGATAGCCTTGGAGTGTGAAGAGGGCGATGCTGCTTATGCTGAGTCTGTCTGTGCAACAGAGGAGTTGAAATTTTACAAAGATAATGTTGACCCGGTGGATATGACATCTTTGAAGAAACCAACCACAGAGCATGACCCCCTATTGAAGTTTAAATCAGCTGATGACACTAAGCTAGTTGACTTTGTTCCTGGCGATTCATCCAAGCAGTTCAGTAGCAGTGCTAATCTGGATCAGAAATAGGAAATTGCGCTCATCGAGTTCATCCATGAGAACCGGGACATCTTTTCATGGAAACCTTCAGACATGCCAGCTGTACCGAGGGAACTCACTGAGCACACTCTTAATATAGATCCCAAGTTTAAACCGGTCAGGCAATTCCTTCGCCATTTCAATGAAGAGAGGCGCAAGGCCATTGGTGAAGAAGTGGCACGGCTCTTGGCAGTTGGGTTTATTGTTGTCCCTATCCGTTGACAGGGTAGAGGCTATCTAATCCAATTATTATCCTAAATAGGTTTGCTTTTTTACTCGTCTGCTCTACTATTGTAGAAATAAGTAAAAAAGTATAATTAGATCCATCTCGGGAATCGACTCGATCATCAGATTATAAGTTCATTCCATAGCAAACCAGACCGTGCACATTCTTATTATGAGAAGGGGTCATTCAAGCCTATGGAAATAGGATACTCTGTTTACATAGAAATCCCTACGTCCTTACATTCTATTTAGGATTAGGAATAGGTGTAATCAGACCTGCTTTTGACATATCTATCCTATTCTTATTTGGGTACCATATGCACCTCTGGATTAGAGTGCGACGACCAAAGCTACGGAGCGGCCTCTACCGCTTTCCCTACTATTCTGGTTGAACTAGGGCTTTGGCTGAGCGACCACCTTCTTCCAGTATTCTTAGCTTACTGTCTGCTTCCTGCCTGATCGGTGCTGACTGACTGTTCTTGCTTGTCTTGGGCCTGCTGTAGTTTTGGTGCTAAGTTTTTCATCCTGAGTGGTTGGCTAACCCGGCGCTGGTACTTCAGAAAAATGGTACTTGGCGTATGTGTGTGGATTACACAGACCTAAACAAAGCCTGTCCGGCTGATCCTTTTGCTCTCCCCCATATTGATTAGATCATTGATGCTACGGTGGGTTGTGAGCATTTGAGCTTTTTGGATGCTTACTCTAGTTATCATCAGATCAAGATGGCAGTTAAGGACCAGGAGAAGACATCTTTCATCACTTCCTTTAGAGCCTTCTGTTATGTGTCTATGCTTTTTGGGCTCAAGAGTGCCCAGGCGACTTACGCGTGGTGTGTGCAAAATTGCCTTCATAATCAAATTGGGTGCAATGTTCATGCTTATGTGGATGACATTATGGTGAAATCCAGGAAGAAGGAAACCCTAATAGATGATCTGAAGAAGACCTTTGACAATCTCCGTGTCTACAAGACGATGCTTAACCCGGCCAAATGTGTCTTCGGTGTGCCACTAGGCAAGCTCTTGGGTTTTCTGGTTTCTGAAAGAGGCATTGAAGCTAACTCGGAAAAGATCAAGGCTATTACTTCCTTGGCTAAGACGGCGTGTATCAATGATGTTCAGCGTCTGGCGGGTCGTATCGCGGCCTTAAGCCGGTTCATAAGCCGGTTGGGTGAAAAGGCTATCCCTCTATACCATATGATGAAGAAGACAGATCACTTTGTTTGGAGTGATGTTGCTGATCAGGCGTTTGAGGCCTTGAAGAAACAGTTAGCTGAACCACCATTTCTTGCTACTCCCATTGATAAAGAGCCTTTGTTGTTATATGTGGATGCCAATAGCCAAGCCATCAGCATGGCAATTGTGGTGGAAAGGAAGGAGTCAGGCAAGGAATATCCGGTTCAGCGGCCGATTTATTACATCAATGAAGTGCTCATTGAGTCCAAGAAGAGGTATCCGCATTAGCAGAAGCTGGTGTATGGAGTTCATGGCTAGTTGAAAACCCAAGCAATATTTTCTGGGTCATCCCATCACTGTGGTTAGTTCTGCTCCTCTAGGGGATATTATTCAAAATAGAGAAGACGCAGGCCGGGTAACCAAGTGGTCCATTGAGCTTAGACCCCATGGTTTGAAGTATATGCCTCGCACAGCCATTAAGTCTCAAGCACTTGTGGATTTCATCAATGATTGGACAGAACTGCAGATGCCGGAGGAGAAGCCAGATAGCACACATTGGACTATTCACTTCGATGGATCCAGGCAGTTGGAAGGCTCGGGGGCTGGAGTTATTTTGACCTTCCCATGAGGTGATACATTTTGTTATGTTTTAAGGTTGATGTTCCCTTGTACTAACAATGCAGCTGAGTATGAAGCCCTACTCCATGGTCTCCGGATGGCTAAAGAGATGAATCTAAGCGGGGTGGGGTGTTTTGGTGACTCAGACTTAGTGTCTCAGCAAGTTTCAGGCACTTGGGATTCTAAGGACCCACTCCTGGAGGCTTATCGCCGAGAGGTGGATGCTATTGCTGGTCATTTCAAAGGTTATCAAGTGGAACATGTTGATCATAGGAAAAATGAAGCGGCTGATGCTTTGAGCCGGTTAGGGTCCTAGCGTAAGCCAGTGCCACCTAACATTTTTCTCGATATTCTGCATAACCCTTCAGTCAAATTGCCTACAGAAGAAGATCTTGCTATTCCCGACCCGGAGGCACAATTGGTGGCGGCTCACCATGCTATTCCTGATTGGACAGTTCCATATTTGACTTATATGACCCGGGGTGAGTTACCTAACGATGAAACTTTATCCATGCAGATAACCCGGCGGTCTAAGTCGATGACTATTGTCAATGGAGAGCTGCATCATCGCAGTGTTACAGGGGCTTTTCAACATTGTGTTTCTCTTGAAGAAGGTCGTGAGATCCTACGAGAGATTCATGAAGAAAATTGTGGTCATCATGCCGGCTCTAAATCTCTCGTGGCCAAGGCTTTCCGTGATGGGTTTTATTGGCTGACGGCTCATGCTGATGCAGAAGATTTGGTCAGTAAATATGATGGTTGTCAGAAATTTTCAAGACGAGCTCATATTCCGGCTCAATAATTGCGGATGATTCCAATTACTTGGCCGTTTGCAGTCTCGGGGCTTGATATGGTTGGACCTTTCAAAAGGTCCAAGGATAAAAAGACCCACCTTTTGGTGGCGGTTGACAAATTTACAAAGTGGGTTGAAGTAGAGACGGTTAGTAAATGTGACGCCGCAACAACGGTTCAATTAATCAAAAATGTGATTTTCCTTTTTGGTTTTCCCCATAGTATTATAATTGATAATGTCACTAATATGTGCAAGGGTGATATGAAAGAGTTTTGTTAATGAGAGCATATTCGACTTGATGTATCATCAGTAGCTCACCCCTAGTCCAATGGTCAAGATGAGAGAGCCAATCAAGAAATTTTGAGAGGCATCAAGCCCCGGCTTATGGTCCATTTGCAGAGGACACCGGGTTGTTGGGTGGAGGAATTACCCTCAGTCTTATGGAGCATCAATACCACCCCCAACAGATCTACGGGTTACACGCCTTTCTTCATGGTTTACGGAGCAGAGGTGGTTCTCCCTAGTGACATCCATCACGACTCACCCCGTGTGGCGTCTTATGTTGAAGCTGATAATGAAAAAGCATGTCAGGATGCTATTGACCTATTGGATGAGGAGCGTGACCTTGCGGCAGCTCGTTTGGCAATTTACCAGCAAGATCTGCACCATTATCATAGCCGCCGGGTTAAAACCGGGACCTTTCAAGAAGGAGATTTGGTGCTCCGGCTTATACAAGATCAAACTAATATGCACAAGCTATCCCCGCCTTGGGAAGGACCCATTGTGGTCAGCAAAAATCTAAACAATGGGTCATACGACCTTATCGATGTTCGAGACCATAAGGACTCACGCACATCGGAGGAGGAGACCCGCCGGTCATGGAATATTGCTCATCTTCAGCCTTATTACACCCAAGCCACTAGCTCTTGTGATGTACATATTTTGACAATGTATATATTATGATGAATATAATAGAGCCGACATCCCTGATAATTTAGGGCCCTTGTTGTTTCATTTATGAGAATAATGAGTTTTTATTGTCACTTCATATGATCACTTGGGGGCTTCCTGCTCATTGAGCATAGCTATGACTACCCTCTTGATCCGGCTTGTACGCCATAGTTACAAAATACTTGGGGGCTTTCTGCTCATTGAGCATAGCTATGACTACCCTGCTGATCCAGCTTGTACGCCCGGAATGAAATATTACTTGGGGTTCTTGTTAATGGAAAGAGCTTTGATGACCCTTGTGATAGGCTTGGACGCCTGGTGTATTCACCAAAAAAATCTGGGTTATCCCGCCTTTATAAGTCTGCCACTCCGCCCAGGTAATCCTGGAATGACTTGTCGTACTCTTGACAGTCAATCTTATATAGACCCTGAACTGGTCAAAGTTAAAACGGCGATTGGTCATGTGAGGCCCGGCTTACAAGGTTTGAATGAAGGTTTAACTCAGTGGTTGTGTGTCCCTTTAAAAGCACTTGACTTTAAGGCTTGGCAGCCTATGAAAGCCTTGTTTTTGATTTCTATTTGATTTGAACATTTTTTGAGATTCATCTCTTGTGACATGTTAATACATGATTGAAAACAGATGAGGGCTATGTTGCCTTATGGTTCATATGTGGATCTATCCGGAGTTTATTAACCCAGCCGGGCTTTGGACTTTAAGTCGCCAGCATATGATGATTTTTTGCTTTGAGTACTGGCTCTAAGTTTTGGGCTGATTACCCCTTACTGCATATGGCATCTTGAGCCAACAATATGAATCAATTGAACAGGGCGCTGTGCTCTCAATCCTTGGGTTGTAACCCATACTGCACAGGTATGATAAGCCGGCAGTGTGAGCAAATATCATAGGTATGATGATTAAACCGGCCCTGGTTATGGACTATTATATTTAGTAGTGGTTTTTTTATATGGGATATTGTGACCCACCCTGGGGTAAACCGCTAGGGCACTTGTGATCTGTTTTGTGTGTAGGGAAAATGATAAAACTGACCCGCATATTGATGATATCATGAGCATAAGTGGCAGATCTTCAAATGACGGACCAATAGTGTTATGCAAACAAAACGTGCACGATGGCAAGACAGATCAGAGTTTAACTATCCTATTACTTAGCTCCGCAAGCTCAAATGACTTATGTGTTTTTCCAAGCAATGCTTGCTGCTGAAAATTGAGAACCGTCCAGCTGGTTAGTTCTCCTGGTCTTGGCGGTTCGATGCTTTCGGATCATCCCGCACTGGTTCTTCTTCTCCCTCCACCGTCTGGAAGTTAGGCGATGACCAATTGATGCCAGTCAAGGCTTGAAATTCAGCTTCATCATCAACAAGCTCAGACGGGTCGATTTCAGGGGCGAACGTGTGCTTACGGATTGGAGGGATAAGATCTGCAATCTTGTAAGCCGGCGTGGGCATTTTCTGGTTCTCTGCGGTATAAGCCGCCTAATATTTGGTCAGATCTGTTTCTTCAACAAGCAGGATCGCCAAAGGACGCATCTCCTTCACACATAGCAAAGTATTTTTTATCAAAGCAAACCCGTCCTCTTTGAAACTAGGGCAGCCAGTGGCTAGCTCGGCCGGGTCTAATTCTGACTGCCATGCCTTTGCCCGGCTTAAAGCCATAATGGAACCGGCTCTAGCAGCCAACCGTTTGTTTTCTTCAATATGGGCAAGCAGGACAGAAAGTTGGCTTAAAACATTGCTGAGAAGAGATGGAGCTTGATTACTTGGGGAGATGGTGGCTATTGTACGCTAAGCTCCGGTGTATAGTTGTTCTACCAATGTGTAAACCGCCTTGAGCTTTATCAGCATTTCCTACCCAAGATTGCTGCTTCTGGGACCTGCATGGCATATGATGGTTAAGTCACCTGATGCTTTATAACATGGAGGGTGGAAAGTTATTACAATATAACCGGTCTTATCAAAGATAGCAAAAGTCATCTGATTGATATGATGCTTCAAACCACTAAGTTCTGTGGTGACCTCTTCCAATGAGGCTTCATCTTTTTAGCCCTTTGTATTAGGGCAGCCTTCTCTTCATCTCATGCAGCTTTATCAGTATTGAATTCAGTTTCCAGTTTTTCATTTTCATCCAAGCTAAAGTTGAACTTGGAGTCAGCCTTCCGACTTTCAGTTTCCTGTGCTTCAAGCTGGGTTTTTAAATCAGTCAGTTGAGACTGAAATTGACTGGATGCTTCCTGAAAGAGCAAGTTGAAACAAGTATGCACAATTATGAAGCACTATATATTGATAAGTCCCAAGCCCTTTGCAAGGAATAGCACTTGGCACTTGGGGGCTAATGCGTGTAGAAAGTTTCTTTATACCACACTACATATTGCTAAAGTCCCAAGCCCTTTGCAAGCAATAGCACTTGGCACTTGGGGGCTAATGCATGCACAATTCTCCTTTATGATGCAATGGCAGATGACCCCGTTTCATACCTTTTCAAAAGTTAACCCGGTTTGCATGAGTGACTAGAGATTTGTTATCTGACAATGATAAGTCCCAATTTAATCATATGGATTCAACCGACCCTTGGTGGCTACAGTTGCAAAATTGATCATTATTACTGAAGACCCGACTCAACTTAAAAGTTTAAACCGGCCATTGGGGGCTACAGGTGCAAAATTGATTATTGAAAGCCCCGACTTATCTTGATAAGTATATGATAACCCACAAGTATAGGGGATTGCAACAGTTTTTGAGGGTAGAGTATTCAACCCAAATTTATTGATTCAATACAAGGGGAGCCAAAGAATATTCTCAAGTATTAGCAGATGAGTTGTCAATTCAACCACACCTGGAAACTTAATATCTGCAGTAAAGTGTTTAGTAGCAAAGTAATATGATAGTAGTGGTAACAGTAGCAAAAGTAATATTTTTGGGTTTTGTAGTGATTGTAACAATAGCAACAGAAAAGTAAATAATTGAAGAACAATATATGAAAATCTCGTAGGCATTGGATCGGTGATGGAGAATTATGCCGGATGCGATCGATCATGTAACAGTCATAACATAGGGTGACACAGAACTAGCTCCAGTTCATCAATGTAATGTAGGCATGTATTCCGAATATAGTCATGCGTGCTTATGGAAAAGAAATTGCACGGCATCTTTTGTTCTACCCTCCCGTGGCAGCAGGGTCCTATTGGAAACTAAGGGATATTAAGGCCTCCTTTTAATAGAGTACCATACCAAAGCATTAACACATAGTGAATACATGAACTCCTCAAACTGTGGTCATCACCGGTAAGTATCCCGATTATTGTCACTTTGGGGTTAACAGATCGTAACACATATAGGTGACTATAGACTTGCAAGATAGGATCACGAACTCAAATATATTCATGAAAACATAATAGGTTCAAATCTGAAATCATGGCACTCGGGCCCTAGTGACAAGCATTAAGCATAGCAAAGTCATAGCAACATCAATCTCAGAACATATGGATACTAGGGATCAAAGGCTAACAAAACTAACTTGATTACATGATAAATCTCATCCAACCCATCACCGTCTAGCAAGCCTACGATGGAATTACTCACGCACGGCGGTGAGCATCATGAAATTGGTGATGGAGGAAGTTTGATGATGACGATGGCGACGGATTCCCCTCTCCGGAGCCGCGAACTGACTCCAGATCAGCCCTCCCGAGAGAGTTTAGGGATTGGCGGCGGCTCCGTATCGTAAAACGCTATGAATCCTTCTCTCTGATTTTTTCTGCCCCGAAAGTGAATATATGGAGTCAAGGTTGAGGTCGATGGAGCGTCAGGGGGCCCATGAGGCAGGGGGCACGCCCAGGGGGGGTAGGGTGTGCCCCCACCCTCGTGGACAGGGTGTGGGCCCCTTGATGTGGATCTTTTCACCAATATTTTTTATATATTCCAGAAATAATCTCCGTTCATTTTCAGGTCACTCCGAGAACTTTCATTTCTGCACAAAAATAACACCAACGCAATTCTGCTGAAAACAGCGTCAGTCCAGGTTAGTTCCATTCAAATCATGCAAGTGAGAGTCCAAAACAAGGGCAAAAGTGTTTGGAAAAGTAGATACGACAGAGACGTATCAACTCCCCCAAGCTTAAACCTTTGCTTGTCCTCAAGCAATTCAGTTGATAAACTAAAAGTGATAAAGAAAAACTTTTACAAACTCTGTTTTCTCTTGTTGTTGTAAATATGTAAAGCCAACATTCAGGTTTTCAGCAAAGATTATGAACTAACCATATTCACAATAACATTTAGGTCTCATGTTTACTCATATCAATGGCATAATCAACTAGCGAGCAATAATAGTAAATCTCGGATGACAACACTTTCTCAAAACAATCATAATATGATATAACAAGATGGTATCTCGCTAGCCCTTTCTGAGACCGCAAAACATAAATGCAGAGCACCTTTAAAGATCAAGGACTGACTAGACATTTTAATTCATGGTAAGAGATCCAGTCAAGTCATACTCAATGTAAACTAACAGTAATGGATGCAAATGACAGTGGTGCTCTCCAACTGGTGCTTTTTAATAAGAGGATGATGACTCAACATAAAAGTAAATGGATCGGCCCTTCGCAGAGGGAAGCAGGGATTTGTAGAGGTGCCAGAGCTCAATTTTGAAATAGATATGAATAATATTTTGAGCGGTATACTTTCATTGTCAACATAACAGTGGAGAGATCTTGATATCTTCCATGCTACACACATTATAGGCGGTTCCCAAACAGAATGGTAAAGTTTATACTCCCCCTCCACCAACAAGCATCAATCCATGGCTTGCTTGAAACAATGAGTGCCTCCAACTAACAAGAGTCCAGGGGGAGTTTTGTTTGCAGTTATTTTGATTTGATTTGCATAAAGCATGGGATTGGGCATCCCGGTGACCAGCCATTTTCTCGTGAGTGAGGAGCAGAGTCCACTCCTCTTGAGAATAACCCGCCTAGCATGGAAGATACAGACAACCCTACTTGATACATGAGCTATTTGAGCATACAAAACAGAATGTTTATTTGAAGGTTTAGAGTTTGGCACATACAAATTTACTTGGAACGGCAGGTAGATACCGTATATAGGTAGGTATGGTGGACTCGTATGGAAAAACTTTGGGGTTTATGGAATTGAATGCACAAGCAGCATTCCCGCTTAGTACAAGTGAAGGCTAGAAAAAGACTGGGAAGCGACCAACTAGAGAGTGACAACGGTCATGAACATGCATTAAAATTAATCAACACCGAATGCAAGCATGAGTAGGATATAATGCACCATGAACATAAATATCGTAGAGGCTATGTTGATTTTGTTTCAACTACATGCGTGAACATGTGCCAAGTCAAGCCACTCGAATCGTTCAAAAGAGGATACCACCCTATCATACCACATCACAACCATTTTAATAGCATGTTGGCACGCAAGGTAAACCATTATAAACTCCTAGCTAATTAAGCATGGCATAAGCAACTACAATCTCTAATTGTCATTGCAAACATGTTTCTTTCATAATAGGCCGAATGAGGAACGATGAACTAATCATATTTACAAAAACAAGAGAGGTCGAGTTCATACCAGCTTTTCTCATCTCAATAAGTTCATCAGATAATCATCATTATTGCCTTTCACTTGCATGACCGAATAGTGTGGATAATAATAATAGTGCACGTGCATTGGACTAAGCTGGAATCTGCAAGCATTCAATTCAAGAGAGGAGACAAGGTAATATAGGCTCTTTGTTAGATCAACAATAATGCACATGAGAGCCACTCAACATTTTCATTATGGTCTTCTCCTCTCGAACCCCAAAGAACAAGAAAAGAACTAAAACTATTTACACGGGAAAGCTCCCAACAGGCAAAAGAAGAACGAGAAATCTTTTTGGGTTTTCTTTTTAATTACTACTACTACAGGCATGGAAAGTAAACTAACTAAAAGCTACAACTATTTTTTTGGTTTTTTCTTAAGGTTTATCAAACACACAAGAAGAAAGCATAAAAAGGGAAATAAACTAGCATGGATATTACAATGAAAAAGTATGAGCATCGACAAATTGGCATGAGTGTGTGAACAGGAATGTAATGTCGGTGAGAGATACGTACTCCCCTAAGTTGGTCTATGGCCACGGCTGGCCTGGCGGATATCCAAAGTTGTAGCTGGGGTCGTACTGAGAAGGAGCCTCGGGTTGCCACTGGTTGGCAATCTCCTCCGGATCCCACTAGTAAACAGACTGTCGTGAAGGATCAAATTGTGGTTCCGGCTCTGGCTCTGTAGCCGATGTGGGGTTTCGGTAGGCGTGAATGGCCTCCGGCGGAACAAGGTAATTGCCTGCAGATAAGTCAAACAAGGAAGGAGTGATACATCTCCATCGTATCTACTTTTCCAAACACTTTTGCCCTTGTTTTGGACTCTAACTTGCATGATTTGAATGGAACTAACCCGGACTGGCACTGTTTTCAGCAGAATTGCCATGGTGTTATTTTTGTGTAGAAATAAAAGTTCTTGGAATGACCTGAAAATCAACGGAGAATTATTTTGGAATATGTAAAAAATACTGGAAGAAAGATCCACGTCAGGGGGGCCTCCACCTGTCCACGAGGGTGGGGGCGCACCCTACCCCCTGGGTGCGCCCCCCTGCCTCGTGAGCCCCCTGATGCTCCACCGACCTCAAACCTGACTCCATGTATTCACTTTTGGGGAGAAAAAACCAGAGAGAAGGATTCATCGCGTTTTACGATACGGAGCCGCCGCCAAGCCCTAAACTCTCTCGGGAGGGCTGATTTGGAGTCCGTTCGGTGCTCCGGAGAGGGGAATCCATCGCCATCGTCATCATCAACCTTCCTCCATCACCAATTTAATGATGCTCACCATCATGCGTGAGTAATTCCATCGTAGGCTTGCTGGACGGTGATGGGTTGGATGAGATTTATCATGTAATCGAGTTAGTTTTGTTAGTATTTGATCCCTAGTATCCACAATGTTCTGAGATTGATGTTGCTATGACTTTGCTATGCTTAATGCTTGTCACTAGGGCCCGAGTGCCATGATTTCAGATCTGAACCTATTATGTTTTCATCAATATATGAGAGTTCTTGATCCTATCTTGCAAGTCTATAGTCATCTACTATGTGTTATGATCCGGCAATCCCGAAGTGACAATAATCGGGACCACTCCCGGTGATGACTGTAGTTTGAGGAGTTCATGTATTCACTATGTGTTAATGCTTTGGTCTGGTACTCTATTAAAAGGTAATATCCCTTAGTTTTCGCTAGGACCCCGCTGCCACGGGAGGGTAGGACAAAAGATGTCATGCAAGTTCTTTCCATAAGCATGTATGACTATATTCGAAATACATGCCTACATTACATTGATGAACTAGAGCTAGTTCTGTGTCACCCTAGGTTATGACTATTACATGATCGACCGCATCCGACATAATTCTCCATCACCGATCCGTTGCCTACAAGCTTTCCATATATTGTTCTTCGCTTATTTACTTTTCCGTTGCTACTGTTATAATCACTATAAAACCCAAAAATATTACTTTTGCTACCATTACCTTTTGCCACCGTTACCATTACTATCATATTACTTTGCTACTAAACACTTTGCTGCAGATATTAAGTTTCCAGGTGTGGTTGAATTGACAACTCAGCTGCTAATACTTGAGAATATTCTTTGGTAGCCCTTGTGTCGAATCAATAAATTCGGGTTGAATACTCTACCCTCGAAAACGGTTGTGATCCCCTATACTTGTGGGTTATCAAGACTATTTTCTGGCGCCGTTGCCGGGGAGCATAGCTCTATTCTTTGAGTCACTTGGGATTTATATCTGCTTATCATTATGAAGAACTTGAAAGATCCAAGAACCAAGATTTATCCCTCAACTACGAGGGGATGTAAGGAACTGCCATCTAGCTCTGCACTTGATTCACCTTCTGTTTTGAGTAAGCTTGCGACACCTAAACCTGCTTCTGCTATTAATTCTGATATGTCGCATGTCATTGATGATGCCACTTCTGCTATGCATGATACTTATGATGAAACTACTTCTATGCTTGATACTACTGTGCCACTTGGTGAATTTCTTGATGAACAACTTTCTAGGGCTAGAGAGAATGAAATTATTGAAACTGATAATATTGATGAAAGTGATGATGAATATTCCCCCCTAGATATGAATTACCTGTTGTGCCTGAGGGCTATGTTATGGATGAAGAAACTGCTAGAGACTTTCTTGCTTGCAATGATAGAAGTGATCTTAAGAAACTATTAGCTAAGCTAAAACAAAAAACTTTGAATGCTAGAATGAAATATGATCATGCTTATGTTACTTCACCTATCTTTGTTACTGATAAGGATTATGCTTTCTCTGTTGATCCTGAGATAATTACTTTAGTTGAATCTGATCCTTTCTATGACTATGAATCTGAAACTGTTGTGGCACATCTTACTAAATAAAATGATATAGCCACCCTGTTCACTAATGATGAGAAAACTCGCTACTATTATATCCTTAAGATATTTCCGTTATCATTAAAGGGTGATGCTAAGATATGGTTTAATTTTCTTGATCCTGGTTGTGTGCGTAGTCCCCAGGATATGATTTATTACTTCTCTGCTAAATATTTCCCTGCTCATAAGAAACAAGCTGCTTTAAGGGAAATATATAATTTTGTGCCAATTGAAGAAGAGACGCTCCCACAAGCTTGGGGGAGGCTTCTACAATTACTTAATGCTTTGCCTGATCATCCTCTTAAGAAAAATGAAATACTTGATATCTTTTATAATGGACTAGCCGATGCTTCCAGAGACCACCTGGATAGTTGTGTTGGTTGTGTTTTCAGAGAAAGAACACCAGATGAAGCTGAAATTTTATTGAATAATATGTTGACCAATGAAAATAATTGGACACTTCCTGAGCCAACTCCGAAGAAAAGGGGTGTTCTATTTCTCAGTCCCGAAGATATACAAGAGGCAAAGAAATCTATGAAGGAAAAAGGTAAAAAAGCTGAAGATGTTAAGAATTTACCTCCTGTTGAAGAAATACATGGTCTTAATTTACCTCCTATTGAAGAAATACATGGTCTTAATTTACCACCCGTTGAAGAAATACATGGTCTTGATAACCCGACACAGGTAGTAAAGGTAAATTCTCTCTATAGATATGATAAATCTAAAATCCCTCCTACTAAGTTTGCTAGCCAATGCTTAGATGAGTTTGATAACTTTATGGCTAAGCAAGAAGATTTTAATGCTTATGTTGGTAGACAATTGAAACATAATGCTTATATGATTGAACACTTGAGTGATTATATGGCTAATGTTAAAGGTGAACTAAAACTTATTAGTAAACATGCTTCTATGGTTACCACCAAAGTAGACAAGTACTTAAAGCTTAGAATGATTTGCTCAATGAATTAAATAGTAAGAAAAATGATAATGTTGTTAGAGTTATGACTAGAGGTGGTAAAATGACTCAGGAACCCTTGTATCCTGAGGGCCATCCTAAGAGAATTGAGCAAGATTCTTAGAGAAATAATATTGATGTACCTAGTCCTTCTGAAAGGAAGAGAAAGAAAAATGATAGGACTTTGCATGCTTCTAGTGAACCTGTTATTGACACACCTGAGAATCCCAATGATATTTCTATTTCTGATGCTGAAACACAATCTGGTAATGAACATGAACCTAGTGATATGCATATAATGTCGTGGAGTGTATCTACTCTGTTGCAATGCCATGTGCTTAGCATGCTGATCATGCATGTAAATATGTCATGCCTTCCTGTTTTTCAGTACCTATTCCATTCATGATAACATGTTTTCAAATTTAAGTACTGTCATTCTACTCTATCGCAATGCCATCTGCTTAATTTGGACATCATGCTTCTAAATATCTTATGCATTGTTATTCATCACTATGTACTTCATCTGTCTACCATACCATGTTTTTTTACATTGAAGTGTTGTTCTAGTGCTCTGTTGCAATGCCGTCTTATTTTCTCAATCATACATGTGTATGTTGCCTTAGTTATTTCTGTATGTATTCCGCTAGCATACAGTTTTACATTCAACTAGTGTTTTTTTGCTCTGTTGTCCTGTCGTATCCCTAGCTCTTACACCATACTCCCTCCGTCCGGATTACATGTTGCCGAAATGGATAAAAAAGGATGTATCTAGAACTGAAATACGCCTAGACCCATCCATTTTTTTCCGGATGGAGGGAATACATGTCAATATGTCATGCCTTTCTATTCTTCAGTACCTATTCCATCTCTCTGCTGCCGCATGTTTTATAATTAAAGCACCATTCTTCTATACAAGGCATGCAAGGGGAAGACGACTATGTTAGAATCTGAAGGGTTACAAACAAGGCCTTTGCAAAAAATCCAAACGCCAGGAGATAATAAACCAACTCCAGTTTTTAAAGATATTGCTCCAGCACAGAGAAACCCAACTCCTACTGATAATAAGCAGATTCCAGTGGCCAAAGAACTAGTTTGCTCCAGTCCAGCAAAAATATGTCAACTCAATTCTAAGAAGCGTGTGTGTATCCTTGCATCATGAAATTTTATAGCATGCTGATCATATTTTCTACATGTTTCCTACTCATCTCTCTTTTAGAAAATAAGCTTAACAGATAGAAGATTTTTCTGCAATGGTATCGTTTATGAGGAAAGATTCTTGCAGGAATTCTCTGTGCTCCAATGTAGATGTAAGTACCTGTTGTATATCACTATATTTTTACATCAACATGTATTTTGTTAATCGGCGTGAATCCAACCTTTATCTGATCTAAATTTAGTTGTAGAAAAACGTATGATTAAAGGCCACAATGTTGATTTTTGCAAGGAAAACTGCCTGGTAGTTTTGCATCCTGAGCTGCATGAGTGTACTATCTCATATCAGTGGGTTTGAATACTTTGGTTCTGCAGTGGGTTTTTTAGTGTTTTTTTACTCTGTTGTCCTGTCGTATCCCTAGCTCTTATATCATACTCCCTCCGTCTAGATTAAATGTCGCAGAAATGGATAAAACTGGATGTATCTAGAACTGAAATACGCCTAGACCCATCCATTTATTTCCGGATGGAGTGAATACATGTCAATATGTCATGCCTTTCTATTCTTCAGTACCTATTCCATCTTTGTTGTAGCATGTTTTATAACTGAATCACCATTCTTCTATATAAGGCATGCAAGGGGAAGATGGCTATGTTAGAATCTGAAGGGTTTCAAACCAGGTCTTTGCAAAAGATCCAAACGCCAGGAGGTGATAAACCAACTCCATTTTTCATAGATACTGCTCCAGCATAGAGAAACCCAACTCCCACTGATAATAAGCAGATTCCAGTGGCCAAAGAACTAGTTCGCTCCAGTCCAGCAAAAGAATGTCAACTCCATTCTAAGAAGCGTGTGTGTATCCTCGCATCATGAAATTTTATAGCATTCTAATCATATTTTCTACATGTTTCTTACCCGTCTCTCTTTTAGAAATAAGGTTAAACGATACAAGACTTCCTCCATTGGGATCGTATTCGAGGAAAATATCTTGCGGGAATTCTCTATGCTCCAGTGCTGATGTAAGTACCTGTTGTATATCACTATATTTTTACATCAGCATGTATTTTGTTAATCGTCCTAAATCTAACCTTTATCTGATCTAAAATTAGTTGTAGCAAAATGTTAAAGGCGCCAATGTTGATTTTTGTTAGGAAAACTGCCTGATAGTTTTGCATACTGAGCTACATGAATGTGCTATCTCATATCACGCACATTACTGAATTGTAGTGCTTCTCTGGTTGCCCATTCATTCATTGTGTCAATGTTGCTTTCGTATTACCTTACCTGGCTGATGATCGCTATGCCATATTATGTTAATTTGGTGTAGGCTAGTTGCCCAAACATTCGTTGTGTCAATGTTGCTTTCCTATCATCTGACTTGGCCAATGATAGCAATGCTAGTGTGTTAATTTTGTGCAGGCTGCTGAACATAAGAAGACAAACTCTGAAAGCAGCAAGGCAACCCCATTGTTTCTTTCCAGTAAATCTAGGCCAGGTAATATGGCAATAACTCATGATTAATATGTTTGGTTCCCGTCCTAATTTATGTTATGATGCAGTGGTCAAGACACTCTCCACTATCAATAATACAAGCCTGCCAAAATCGCCACCTAAATCTGTTCAGTATCCTCTGTCTCGAATGCGACGGAATAAATGTATGTTTGTGAACCAATTAATGGCTAAAGCAATGATGGAAATGGTGGATGAATCAGAGGTGCAGAGTCCTGCGACACAACAACTGATCAATGTTTTCAGAGACAGTGTGGCAAAGCAGCAAGAACTTTCCCACATGCTTATGGGCGTCATCTGTGCTGAGGTTGCAGATTGGGACGTTGTAGATGGTTAGGTTCTGCTCATTTATTTGCACTGGCATCAATCTTTGATTGCCCAGTGGATGTAATTTCCTGTAATATATTCTGGATGTGCAACGTTATTCCCTGTATGCCGTACCTTTGCTCATCATAATAGGCTCAAATTATCTAATTTGGCCTAAAGAGATGAACGAACTTTAGTGGGCCCATTAAGTTAATGGGCCGTTACTAGGCCGAAAGTTAATGGTCGGCCCTCTTACCTCCCGGGTCGTTAACAGGCCGACATCGAAGCGGGCAACAGGTGGCCCCAATTTATTTCACAGGCCGTTAACAGGTCGTTACTAAGTTTGGGCTACATATGGCCCAACTATACTGTAGGCCTTTAGCAGGCCGAAAGAGACAGCGGGCTTGTATTGGACCATGAAGAGCATGGGCCGCTAAGAGGTCGAAAGTCAGGTTGTATTGTAAACGGCCCAACTATGTTGTGGGCCTTTAGCAGGCCGAAAGAGAAACTGGGCTGGTACTGGACCATGCAGGGCATGGGCCGTTAAGAGGCCAAAACTAAGGTCCGACTACAAATGGCCCAACTCATTTATGGTCCGTTAACAGGCCGAAAGGCACACAGGGCCGGCAATTGGCCCAACACTTAAATGGGTCGCTAAAAGGCCAAAACTCAGGTCCGACTACAAATGGGCCCAACTGATTTATGGGCCGTCAACAAGCTGAAAGGGACACCGGGCCAGAAATTGGCCCAAGACTTAAATGGGCCGCTAAAAGGCCGAAACTCAGGTCCGACTACAAATGGCCCATCAGATTTATGGGCCGTCAACAGGCTGAAAGACACACCGGGCCAGAAATTAGCCCAACATTTAAATGGGTCGCTAAAAGGCTGAAAGATGTACATCCTAAAAATTGGCCCATCCATTAAATGGGCCATTAACAGGCCAAAATCTTATCGGGCCGATATTGAGCCCAAATATATAGCGGGCTATTAACGGGCTCGAACTGACAATGGGCTGCAATGGTGTCAAATCTTTAATGGGCCGAATTGGCACATCTTGTATGGCCGTGGGCCTAAATGGAACTAACACAAGTAGGCCTTATATGGGCCGGCCTGCTAATTTTTACTGGGCCGACCTTTTTCACCAGAATGGGCCACTGTTGGGCCGTGCCATGTGTTGACCTATCATAGGCGCCTCCTGTCCAATGAGTGGATGACATCTGTCCCAACGATGAGCCGACACGTGTTTCCTCTAGCCAATGATGATTTTACACGTGGAAAATCCCCATTAGTCGGTGCTGTTAACGGGTTATCGGATCCAAAACCCGACCCGATAGCTTAACGGCGTTTCGTTATGGTGGATGCCACGTGTCGGTCACCCTTGACGAAAGCACTTCTGTGACACGTGATTTATCGTCATGGAAGTGGACACTTCCGTGATGATAATTTTGGTAATGTCATGGAACACTTCTACGATAGCACAGGTATGACTATCTTGATTCTGTCATAAATTTATCATGGATGTACATCCATGACAAAAAAAGCGACCTACTGTGACAAACATGTATCATCACAGAAGTGTATTTTTCTTGTTGAACAACCCATTGTATGGAGTCGAGAGGATCATCCACCTCGGGTTGATAATCCAGGTCATCTGGCATAGTGGTGGCACCTCAGGTTGGGGGGTACAAGTTCACCAAGGTACTCATGGACGGAGGGAGCAGTATCAATATCCTTTATTATGAAACCTTCCGTCGCATGGGGTTGACAGATAAGAATCTTAAACTGTCGAACACCGTCTTTCATGGCATGGTGCCTGGTAAATCGGCATGCCCAGTTGGTAAGATAGCTCTGGAGGTGGCTTTTGGAGATGAGCATGACTCAAGATCAGAAACATTGACCTTTGAAGTGGTAAAGATCAAGAGCCCATATCATGCCCTGTTTGGACGGCCGACTTATGCCAAATTTATGGCAAGGCCCTGTTATGTTTATCTGCTACTTAAAATGCCGGGTCACAAGGGAACCGTCACGGTACATGGATGCCGGAAGATCACTTTGGAATGCGAAGAAGGTGATGCGGCTTATGTTGAGTCGGTTTGTGCAACAGAAGAGTTGAAGTTCTACAAGGACAATGTTGATCCGGCAGATATGACACCGTTGAAGAAACCAACTACAAAGCATGATCTGGCCTTAAAGTTTAAATCGGCTGATGAGACTAAACTGGTTGATTTTGTTCCTGGCGATTCATCTCAACAGTTTAGTATCAGCGCTAACTTGGATCCGAAATAGGAAAGCGCGCTCATCGAGTTCATCCGTGACAACCGGGACATCTTTGCATGGAAACCCTCTGACATGCCAGGTGTACCGAGGGAACTCGCTGAGCACACTCTCAATATTGATCCCAAGTTTAAACCAGTTAGGCAATTTCTCCGCCGGTTCAATGAAGAAAGACGCAAGGCTATTGGTGAGGAGGTAGCCCGGCTCTAGGCCGCAGGGTTTATTGTGGAAGTTTTTCACCCTGAATGGTTAGCTAATCCGGTGCTAGTGCTTAAGAAGAAAGACACTTGGCGTATGTGTGTGGACTACACAGATCTGAACAAGGCCTGTCCAGCTGATCCCTTTGCTCTCCCTTGTATTGATCAAATCATTGATGCTACAGCGGGTTGTGACCATTTGTGTTTTCTGGATGCTTATTCTGGTTATCATCAGATCAAAATGGCGGTTAAGGACCAGGAGAAAACAACTTTTATAACTCCTTTTGGAGCCTTTTGCTATGTATCAATGCCTTTTGGGCTCAAGTGTCGGAGTAATGGGCCATGGGTAGGCCGACCCGAGGCCCAGAACCTTTCAAGACATCGGGGCAGACTGCGCCCCTCAAGACCCCCAGACAAAGAGCTGCCTTCGAGGAGTCGATGGCAAGACGGACGACTGACCACTCACGGCCGAGTCTCAGGGACGACTTCAGGGAAAGCCGACTCCTGCTTGACGACTTCCAGAGAAGCCAGCTTTGGGGAGTCGGCCTGCGACTCCAACAAACCCCACGACCTTATCAAGTGGGACGGGGCAGGGGAGTGGCGACAATGATGCCCACCCCCGCCCCTTACCAAGGGCAGGCATGGCCACAGCACGTCATACCCCGGAAGATCTCCGTGCGGCATGGCACTGTTGCCATGCCGACCCTGACGTCAGCACCGCAGGACCGAATCCTGCACCCACGACGGCTTGTCTGTACGGCCCAGAGGCAGCGGGTCCCACCAGTTAGTGAGAGCCCAGGAGACGGCAAGAAGACCACCAGTCGGACCCGTCGGGAGTCGGCCCCGGGGAGTCAGCCGAGCCCTCCCTCGGGGCCCACGCGCCATTAATCAAGATGTGATGGAGAGTGGCAATAGTGATCGCCCGCCAAGCGGCGGGGCTGTTGCCACGACCCCATGATCAAGCCCGCGTCATCAGAAGCACGGCTACAGTAATCAGCAGCCGGCAAGACCCGCCCGCGGCGGACGCGGCCTGTCGGCTCCTTACCAGGCCAGTCGGCAGGGCCCACCAGTCGACGGGGCCCACCAGTCGGCGGGGAAGACGGAGGCCAGAGGCACTGATGGCTGGGCCCGCGTCCAGCCGGATTACCATTGTACCCCCGGGGGTAGGCCTATATAAACCCCCCAGGACACCCATGCAAAGGGTTGGAACCCATTAGCTCTAGACCAGATCATATAGGAGGGAGAGAGCTAGCCTTGCCCTCTCCTACCTCCAGGAAACAGCTCAAGGAGCAACCATGTAAACACTTTGCCATAGTGATCATGTGGAGACCCCGCAGAGCAGCAGTAGGGGTATTATCTCCCCGGAGAGCCCTGAAGCTGGGTAAGATTCGCCGGCGTGCATGTCTTTGCCTCATCCCGTTACCAGGCACCGGCGACGTTCTACTCGCCCCCACCATGATAAGCCATCCTTTGGCATATGTCGCACCCAACCCCCGACATTTGGCGCCCACCGTGGGGCATGGTGCACCGCCGTCCGGAGACCTGTTCTGGACGGGAACCCTTTTCCTCCCTGGCGACCGCAGCCAGCCAGGCATGCCAGACGGAGTTTGCACCGATGCGCTGCGTGGCGTTGAGATCACCTATGCAGCCAGCTGCCTGGCCGAACTTGTCAGCGAGGTTCGCCTCTCCGATGAACCTGCATCCAACGCAGGCACGGGCGGCTCCGAGAGCCTCCTCGCGGGCCTCCTCGATCAACTCCACGTTTCCGGCGATCCTGCCATAGACTTAGAGTCTGTAGGCTCCACACCGCGTTGCTCGACGCGTTCCCCACCAATGTGGTGGTCCACGACGAACCTCTCCCTCGCGCGGAGAGGAACGAGAGCACCATCACCGAGGTGCTCGTCATCAGTCATGACGAGATCCCCGGCGGAGGAGCGCACGACTCACTCGGCGCGGCGCTACAAGACCTAACTGCGCCCATTCCGGAAGACGCTGACGCAGAGACGTTGGAGGCGCGCCGCCTTCAGCTTGTTGAAGGCGCAAAGAAGGTGGCCAGCATGAGACGCTTGTCAAAAGCCTACCAGCGGGAGATGGATCGCGCCATCGGCGGCTCGCCAGCCCCGGCGGGGCCCAGCCGCCTTGGCGCGGTCCAGCAGCGCGGCGTAGCCATCGCCAACCTGTTTGGGGCAAGCCGCCCTGTGTACGCTACATCAGCGGAGAACATCCGAGCCGCTCAGGCAGCGGCGGACGAGCTGGACAATTTCGAGGGCGAAGAACGCCGCCTCATGATGGAGCGAGTCCAGCGGCTCCTCGACGCGGCTGCCGCGCAGAACGAGGCTGGCTGCCGCACGGAGGCGCCGTAGCGGCAAAACGACGACCTTTGCCGAGATCAAGGCGCGACGTCTCGGACGCCGACTGGCGGCGCCCGAGGAAGAAGAGACAAGGATCCGGCTGTCAGCCACAGTCGGACTCACATTACCATAGAGCGCGACCCAGACGGCCGCCCGAGAGCAGTGGAACGACGGGACGACTGTCCGCCTCCCCCTCCTCGCAAGGAGAGGCAAGTCTCCCCGCCGCCTATTGACCATCCGACTCTCGGCAACCGCCTTGTCCGCCGAGAGGGAGTTGGAGAGAATGACGCCCGCCACCGGATCGACCGACTTCACCGATCCCTAGCGCTGGAAGAAGAAGACGAGCTGGGTCCGCCTTGTTTCGGGCCCCGCATTCGGGACGAGCCCTTTCCCAGAGGGTTCACGCTCCCAAGAGACACGCCCAAGTATACCGGCTCTGTGAAGCTGGAAGACTGGCTAGTCGACTACTCCACGGCTGTCAGCATAGCAAACGGCAACAAGCGTGTCGCTGTAAAGTACGTTCCGCTCATGCTCCAGGGCACGGCCCGGACATGGCTGAACAGCCTGAAGCCCCCACTACTAGGAAAATGCCTACTAATGGCGCACCAGTTTTGCCTACTAATGGCGCATCACCGGTGCGCCATTAGTAGCACGCCACTAGTAATTTTTACTAATGGCGCACCACTAGTGCGCCATTAGTATGTGGTATACTAATGGCGCACCATCTAGTAAACAGGCAGTGCGCCATTAGTTTTTCTCACGGTGCGCCACTAGTGTCTGCTATACTAATGGTGCACCACATGGTAGTGCGCCATTAGTAACAATTTTTTAATTTTTTTTCTTAATCTCAGGTCACTATTTCACCTATGAGATATCCAACACATATATATACAACAAGCATCCATATAACAATCATAGCCAATACACAAGTTCCATCATATATACATACATAGCCAACACATAGTTCCATCGTTACATATTACAAAAGTTTCACATTGTTCATCCAACACCGTTATCCATCAATTCACAAAAGTTTCACATTGATACAAAATAAAAACACAAATGGAAAAGAAGCACTCCATCCATGCAAGCTTCCGTGAATTAAATCAAATCTGCAAAATGATAAACAAGAAGTTAGAAGAAGAAAAATAAGAAGACTAGAAGAATACTAGAAGAAGAAGAACACTAGAAGAAGAATAAGAAGAATTTTGGAAAAGAAGAAGAATAAGAAGAAAACTATAAGCTTATTATGTAAACTTGATCATTTTGTGCTAACATAAGTTATTTTGGAGCTAACCTATAGGAAACTAAGCATATAAGCTCTAAGTTAGTATATTAGAGCCAACTTAGGTATAATGAAGCTAACCTATGTCATTTTGGAAAAGAAGAAGAATAAGAAAAAGACTATAAGCTTATTATGTAAACTTGATCATTTTGTGCTAACATAAGTTATTTTGGAGCTAACCTATAGGAAACTAAGCATATAATCTCTAAGTTTGCATATTAGAGCCAACTTAGGTAAAATGAAGCTAACCTATAGGAAACTAAGCATATTAGAGATAACATAGGTAACTAAGTATATATATATATATATATATATATATATCATTTTGGAGATCTGACATACCTGACAAAGTTCAGTTCTCATGCATTGTTCTTCTCCTTCTCCTTCCTCAGCCTGATGCGCCAAGAGCGGCGAGGCGGGGGAGGCGGTGGAGGCAGTGGGATGTAGTCTTCTACCTCAATTGGCGTGGTCATGTCGCCCAGCTGTGGGATCGCCGGCGCCACCACCGGTGCATGGTCATTGTCAGGCACCACCACCATCGCGAGGCCACCTTCAGGCACGACCATCGCTAGGTCATCCTCAGCCACCTCCATCTCTTACCCATGGTCAGCCACCACCATCTCTTGCCCATGGTCAGCCACCACCATCTCTTGCCCTTGGTCAGCCACCACCAGCGCTAGGTCATCCTCAGCCTGATGCCCATCGTCATCCTGCAGCTCCTCATCCCCACTCTGCTCCTCTTCTCCCGCACTCCAGTCCGGATCATCGTTCTTGTTGTCTATGCTACTGCCAGAATCGCTGCTGCTTTCGCTACAGCCAGAATCGCTGCTGCTTTCGCTACAGCCATAGTCGCTGCTGCTTTGGCTATAGCCATTGTCGCTGCTGCTGCTCCCATTACCTGTCCAAATGCAACAATGACCGTTAACAATCAATGTGAGAGAAAGCCAAATGTAGAGGAATAAGAAGAGGCAGAACATACCGGCATCATAATCTTCAGCGTAGCGCATGTGACACATAATCGCGTTGAACACCTTCACGATGAGCATGGTGGCGGCGTCGTCGTACCTGAAGAGAAGGAAGTACCCCAGCCGCATGTCGTAGGCATGGTAGAACTTCTCCCACCCACGAGACAAGTACATGTGGCCCTCCTTGATCACCAACTCCACATCCCATAGTCTACAAAACCCGCTGCCGGCCTGTCGCAGCTTCACATTATTTGGCAGATCTTCACCCATCAGCATGTTCATAAAACTGTCAGGCAGCCTCTGCAGTTTGAGACAATGAGTGCTGTAGCAAACAACGGATATCATAATGAGATGGGTGAAGGGGAGATCTCTCATTTTATATACCTGCGTCATGGATGATACCGAAGTCCCAAGTATGATAGTGAAGAACTCGGAAGCATCCAACTCGTACTGCAGTGTCGCAGAGCGGCGGTGGCTGCTTCCCGCCATCTCTGATAAGCAGCAGAAGAGACCAATTAGTACCCTTACAACAGATCATAAAACATGCATGATAACAGGCATCACAAGTAATTCAGAGGCATCACAAGTAATTCAAAAATTGTGAAACAAGCCTTTCAATGTACGAACTTGAAAGAACTACTGAGGCTTCTGCGACAGTTCAGAAAAGTAATGATCAATTCTCTCTATTTCTGTTTCTAGTTCACATAGTTTGATAACTTGGATGCACAAAGGCTATTGGTGCAGTATCATAAGGTTCCATATCATGTAGAAGAAAAAAAGATAGGTGACAATAGCAAGTACACATCTGAGCAGACATTAGCAATATATGACAGAAATGTACATGCTGATTAACAAGCTTGGGCTTAGCAGTAATATTCTGAGAAAATATTTTCTTGAAGCCTGAACAAGTGGCTTTCCTTTTTAAAAGCAGAACCAAAACCATGACACAATCACTTGACAACATCTATTGACTACATTAGATGGAGAACTACTCAAGCAGTGCAAGCAAGCAAAATTGCCAAGCTAGTGCACCAAGTCCAAATTCAGTTAAAGCAAGCTCTTCCTACTGCAAGGATATTGAGCTTTTGAATTGTAGAGAATTTGTTGCTTTCACTTGTCATAATCTACTCCAGGTAGTTGCTGCAAGTGGGTGCAATTATAAATTGCATGGCTACAGAAAATATGAGGACGAGCAAGTGGGTGCAATTATAAACTCACTTACAGTAACAAGCAAGCACATCAAAATCTGAACTAGTATCTGAGCTAGTACTCCAAACTGTACGTAAAATGTGCTCCTACTAAAAAAACAGGACATTGTGCCTGTCAAATATGCAGTTCTCCTTATCAACCTACCTAGCATTAACAAAACCAAAAAAACTCATGCGGCACCTACATGAGTAGCAGGAGTATTTCTGAATTGTGATGCTAGGCTATTAATTTCTTACAGAGTGCACCATTTAAAGGCATTGATGTGATTATTTCTCTGCAATTATGTATCCTAAACTAGCAAGGTTATATTTAAAGGCATTTACAGAGTGCACCATTTAAAGGCATTAATTATGTATCCTAAACTAGCAAGCTGTTAACATGTCACTTGATAAAACATGGAGAAAACTACCTAAAGCGATGCAAAGCCTGCTTTGAAGAACGATTTAGAGAATAATAAGAAGCCACACAAAGCTAACAACAGCAAATTAGCACCAGGCAGAAGCAAAAGGGAACGAATTACTACTACCCTTTACACTAGCACTGACCCTTCATAGTAGCAAAAGATGTCTATATACTCGCACCATTCGTCCATCCATCTAGCAAGCAACTAGCACAATTCAAACAACCATCAAGCAAACCATCTACTACCTAACATCAACACACATCCATCTATCCAACATCCATTGATCCATGTAAATAGCAGCATGGATAAGAGAGGAACAGGGAACAGAGAGATGAACAAGGAACATGGAGGTGAGTAAGGAAGAGGGGCTCACCACGGGCAGCGCGTCGAAGGAGAGCAGCCGCCGGCCACACGCAGCGAGAGACGACGGGAGGTGGTGACAATGGTCACGGCACCGTCCTTGGTTTGCCGGCTGCTACTGGGGAGACCGGAGGCAGAGGACGGCAGGGGCCGGCGGGGTGGGCACGTGCGTCGGGGCCGAGGTCGCCGGCTGCTGTAGGGGTGGAAGAGGCGCTCGCTCCTCCGAGGTGGAGGAGAGGAGCGGGCGGCGGGGCGAGGAACCCTAGAGCGAGGGT